>NW_026781695.1:0-165000 GCF_030144855.1 Hypanus sabinus
TGTATACTGACCGGTGTCTCTCAGTCCCTCTCTCTCAGGGGGAGATCTGCACACTGACCGGTGTTTCTCAGTCCCTCTCTCTCAGGGGGAGATCTGTGCACTGACCGGTGTCTCTCAGTCCCTCTCTCTCTGAGGGAGATCTGTACACTGACCGGTGTCTCTCAGTCCCTCTATCTCAGGGGGAGATCTGTACACTGACCGGTGTCTCTCAGTCCCTCTCTCTCAGAGGGAGATCTGTACACTGACCGGTGTCTCTCAGTCTCTCTCTCCCTCAGGGGGAGATCAGTACACTGACCGGTGTATCTCAGTCCCTCTCTCTCAGTGGGAGAACTGTACACTGACCGGTGTCTCTCAGTCCTTCTCTCTCAAGGGGAGATCTCTACACAGACCAGTGTCTCTCAGTGCCTCTCTCTCTCAGGGGGAGATCTGTACACTGACTGGTGTCTCTCAGTCCCTCTCTCTCAGAGGGAGATTGTACACTGACCTGTGTCTCTCAGTCCCTCTCTCTCTGGGGGAGATCTGTACACTGACTGGTGTCTCTCAGTCCCTCTCTCTGTCAGGGGGAGATCTGTACACAGACCGGTGTCTCTCAGTCCCTCTCTCTCAGGGTGAGATCTGTACACTGACCGGTGTCTCTCATTCCCTCTCTCTCTGGCGGAGATCTGTACACTGACTGGTCTCTCTCTTTCCCTCTCTGTCTGAGGGAGATCTGTACACTGACAGGTGTCTCTCAGTCCCTCTCTCAGGGGGAGATCTGTACACTGACCGGTGTCTCTCAGTCCCTCTCTCTAAGAGGGAGATCTGTACACTGACCGGTGTCTCTCAGTCTCTCTCTCCCTCAGGGGGAGATCTGTACACTGACCGGTGTCTCTCAGTCCCTCTCTCTCAGGGTGAGATCTGTACACTGACCGGTGTCTCTCATTCCCTCTCTCTCTGGCGGAGATCTGTACACTGACTGCTCTCTCTCATTCCCTCTCTGTCTGAGGGAGATCTGTACACTGACCGGTGTTTCTCAGTCCCTCTCTCTCAGGGGGTGATCTGTACACTGACCGGTGTCTCTCAGTCCCTCTCTCTCAGGGGGAGATCTGTACACTGAACGGTGTCTCTCAGTCCTTCGCTCTCAGGGGGAGATCTGTACACTGACCGGTGTCTCTCAGTCCCTCTCTCTCAGGGGGAGATCTGTACACTGACCGGTGTCTCTCCGTCCCTCTCTGTCAGGGGGAGATTGTACACTGACAAGTTTCTCTCAGTCCCTCTCTCTCTGGGGGAGATCTGTACACTGACTTGTGTCTCTCAGTCTCTCTCAGGGCAGATCTGTACACTGACTGGTGTCTCTCAGTCCCTCTCTCTCAGGGGGAGATCTGTACACTGACCGGTGTCTCTCAGTCCCTCTCTCTCTGAGGGAGATCTGTACACTGACCGTTGTTTCTCAGTCCCTCTCTCTCAGTGGGAGATCTGTACACTGACCGGTGTCTCTCAGTCCCTCTCTCTCTGAGGGAGATCTGTACACTGACCGTTGTTTCTCAGTCCCTCTCTCTCAGTGGGAGATCTGTACACTGACCGGTGTCTCTCAGTCCCTCTCTCTGCCAGGGGGAGATCTGTATACTGACCGGTGTCTCTCAGTCCCTCTCTCCGTCAGGGGGTGATCTGTACACTGACCGTTGTTTCTCAGTCCCTCTCTCTCAGGGGGAGATCTGTACACTGACCGGTGTCTCTCATTCCCTCTCTCTCTGGCGGAGATCTGTACACTGACTGGTCTCTCTCATTCCCTCTCTGTCGGAGGGAGGTCTGTACACTGACCGGAGTCTCTCAGTCCCTCTCTCTCAGCGGGAGTTCTGTACACTGACCGGTGTCTCTCAGTCCCTCTCTCTGTCAGGGGGAGTTCTGTACACTGATCGGTGTCTCTCAGTCCCTCTCTCTGTCAGGGGGAGATCTGTACACTGACCGGTGTCTCTCAGTCCCTCTCTCTCTGGGTGAGATTTGTACACTGAGTGGTCTCTCTCATTCCCTCTCATTCTGAGGGAGATCTGTACACTGACCGGTGTTTCTCAGTCCCTCTCTCTCAGGGGGAGATCTGTACACTGACCAGTGTCTCTCAGTCCCTCTCTCTCAGGGGGAGATCTGTACACTGACTGGTGTCTCTCAGACCCTCTCTCTCAGGGGGAGATCTGTACAATGACCGGTGTCTCTCAGTCCCTCTCTCTCTGAGGGAGATCTGTACACTGACCGGTGTTTCTCAGTCCCTCTCTCTCAGTGGGAGATCTGTACACTGACCGGTGTCTCTCAGACCCTCTCTCTGTCAGGGGGAGATCTGTACACTGACCGGTGTCTCTCAGTCCCTCTCTCTGTCAGGGGGAGATCTGTACACTGACCGGTGTCTCTCAGTCCCTCTCTCTCTGGGGGAGATCTGTACACTTACTGGTCACTCTCATTCCCTCTCTGTCGGAGGGAGGTCTGTACACTGACCGGTGTCTCTCAGTCCCTCTTTCTCAGGGGGAGTTCTGTACACTGACCGGTGTCTCTCAGTCCCTCTCTCTGTCAGGGGGAGATCTGTACACTGACCGGTGTCTCTCAGTCCCTCTCTCTCTGGGTGAGATCTGTACACTGAGTGGTCTCTCTCATTCCCTCTCTCTCTGAGGGAGATCTGTACACTGACCGGTGTTTCTCAGTCCCTCTCTCTCAGGGGGAGATCTGTACACTGACCTGTGTCTCTCAGTCCCTCTCTCTCAGGGGGAGATCTGTACACTGACCGGTGTCTCTCAGTCCCTCTCTCTGTCAGGGGTAGATCTGTACACTCACCGGTGTCTCTCAGTCTCTCTCTCCCTCAGGTGGAGATCTGAACACTGACCGGTGTCTCTCAGTCCCTCTCTCTCTGAGGGAGATCTGTACACTGACCTGTGTCTCTCAGTCTCTCTCTCCCTCAGGTGGAGATCTGTACACTGACCAGATTCTCTCAGTCCTCTCTCTCTGGGGGAGATCTGTGCACTGACCGGTGTCTCTCAGTCTCTCTCTCCCTCAGGGGGATATCTGTACACTGACTGGTGTCTGTTAGTCCCTCTCTCTGTCAGGGGGAGATCTGTACACTGACCGGTGTCTCTGAGTCCCTCTATCTCTGGGGGAGATCTGTACACTGACCGGTGTCTCTAAGTCCCTCTCTCTCTGGGTGAGATCTGTACACTGACTGGTCTCTCTCAGTCCCTCTCTCTCTCAGGGGGAGATCTGTGCACTGACTGGTGTCTCTCAGTCCCTCTCTCTCAGGGGGAGATCTGTACACTGACCGGTGTCTCTCAGTCCCTCTCTCTCAGGCGGAGATCTGTACACTGACTGGTGTCTCTCAGTCCCTCTCTCTCAGGGGAGATCTGTACACTGACTGTTGTCTCTCAGTCCCTCTCTCTCTGAGGGAGATCTGTACACTGACCGGTGTCTCTCAGTCCCTCTCTCTCTGAGGGAGATCTGTACACTGACCTGTGTCTCTCAGTCTCTCTCTCTCAGGGGGAGATCTGTACACTGACCGGTGTCTCTCAGTCCCCCTCTCTCAGGGGAAGATCTGTACACTGACCGGTGTCTCTCAGTCCCTCTCTCTCTGAGGGAGATCTGTACACTGACCGGTGTCTCTCAGTCCCTCTCTCTCAGAGGGAGATCTGTACACTGACCGGTGTCTCTCAGTACCTCTCTCTCTGCGGGAGCTCTGTACACTGACCAGTGTCTCTCAGTCCCTCCCTCTCAGAGGGAGATCTGTACACTGACCGGTGTCTCTCAGTCCCTGTCTCTCTGGGGGAGCTCTGTACACTGACCGGTGTCTCTCAGTCCCTCTCTCTCAAGTGGAGATCTGTACACTGACCGGTGTCTCTCAGTCCCTCTCTCTCTGGGGGAGATCTGTACACTGACTGGTGTCTCTCAGTCCCTCTCTCTCAGGGGGAGATCTGTACACTGACTGGTGTCTCTCAGTCCCTCTCTCTCAGGGGGAGATCTGTACACTGACCGGTGACTCTCAGTCCCTCTCTCTCTGAGGGAGATCTGTACACTGACCGGTGTCTCTCAGTCCCTCTCTCTGTCAGGGGGAGATCTGTACACTAACCGGTGTCTCTCAGTCCCTCTCTCTGTCAGGGGGAGATCTGTACACTGACCGGTGTCTCTCAGTCACTCTCTCTCTGAGGGAGATCTGTACACTGACCGGTGTCTCTCAGTCCCTCCCTCTCTGGGGGAGATCTGTACACTGACCGGTGTCTCTCAGTCCCTCTCTCTCAGCGGGAGTTCTGTACACTGACCGGTGTCTCTCAGTCCCTCTCTCTGTCAGGGGGAGATCTGTACACTGACCGGTGTCTCTCAGTCCCTCTCTCTCTGGGTGAGATCTGTACACTGAGTGGTCTCTCTCATTCCCTCTCACTCTGAGGGAGATCTGTACACAGACCGGTGTTTCTCAGTCCCTCTCTCTCAGGGGGAGATCTGTACACTGACCTGTATCTCTCAGTCTCTCTCTCTCAGGGGGAGATCTGTACACTGACCGGTGTCTCTCAGTCCCTCTCTCTCAGGGGAAGATCTGTACACTGACCGGTGTCTCTCAGTCCCTCTCTCTCTGAGGGAGATCTGTACACTGAACGGTGTCTCTCAGTCCCTCTCTCTCAGAGGGAGATCTGTACACTGACCGGTGTCTCTCAGTACCTCTCTCTCTGCGGGAGCTCTGTACACTGACCAGTGTCTCTCAGTCCCTCCCTCTCAGAGGGAGATCTGTACACTGACCGGTGTCTCTCAGTCCCTGTCTCTCTGGGGGAGCTCTGTACACTGACCGGTGTCTCTCAGTCCCTCTCTCTCAAGGGGAGATCTGTACACTGACCGGTGTCTCTCAGTCCCTCTCTCTCTGGGGGAGATCTGTACACTGACCGGTGTCTCTCAGTCCCTCTCTCTCAGGGGGAGATCTGTACACTGACTGGTGTCTCTCAGTCCCTCTCTCTCAGGGGGAGATCTGTACACTGACCGGTGTCTCTCAGTCCCTCTCTCTCTGAGGGAGATCTGTACACTGACCGGTGTCTCTCAGTCCCTCTCTCTGTCAGGGGAAGATCTGTACACTGACCTGTGTCTCTCAGTCCCTCTCTCTGTCAGGGGGAGATCTGTACACTGACCGGTGTCTCTCAGTCCCTCTCTCTCAGGGGGAGATCTGTACACTGACCGGTGTCTCTCAGTCCCTCTCTCTCTTTCAGGGGGAGATCTGTACACTAACCGGTGTCTCTCAGTCCCTCTCTCTGTCAGGGGGAGATCTGTACACTGACCGGTGTCTCTCAGTCCCTCTCTCTCTGAGGGAGATCTGTACACTGACCGGTGTTTCTCAGTCCCTCTCTCTCAGTGGGAGATCTGTACACTGACCTGTGTCTCTCAGTCCCTCTCTCTGTCAGGGGCAGATCTGTACACTGACCGGTGTCTCTCAGTCCCTCTCTCTGTCATGGGGAGATCTGTACACTGACCGGTGTCTCTCAGTCCCTCTCTCTCAGGGTGAGATCTGTACACTGACCGGTGTCTCTCATTCCCTCTCTCTCTGGGGGAGATCTGTACACTGACTGGTCTCTCTCATTCCCTCTCTGTAGGAGGGAGGTCTGTACACTGACCCGTGTCTCTCAGTCCCTCTCTCTCAGCGGGAGTTCTGTACACTGACCGGTGTCTCTCAGTCCCTCTCTCTGTCAGGGGCAGTTCTGTACACTGACCGGTGTCTCTCAGTCCCTCTCTCTGTCAGGGGGAGATATGTACACTGACCGGTGTCTCTCAGTCCCTCTCTCTCTGGGTGAGATCTGTACACTGAGTGGTCTCTCTCATTCCCTCTCACTCTGAGGGAGATCTGTACACTGACCGGTGTTTCTCAGTCCCTCTCTCTCAGTGGGAGATCTGTACACTGACCAGTGTCTCTCAGTCCCTCTCTCCGGGGGAGATCTGTACACTGACCGGTGTCTCTCAGTCCCTCTCTCTCAGGGGGAGATCTGTACACTGACTGGTGTCTCTCAGTCCCTCTCTCTCAGGGGGAGATCTGTACACTGACCTGTGTCTCTCAGTCTCTCTCTCTCAGGGGGAGATCTGTACACTGACCGGTGTCACTCAGTCCCTCTCTCTCAGGGGAAGATCTGTACACTGACCGGTGTCTCTCAGTCCCTCTCTCTCTGAGGGAGATCTGTACACTGACCGGTGTCTCTCAGTCCCTCTCTCTCAGAGGGAGATCTGTACACTGACCGGTGTCTCTCAGTCCCTCTCTCTCAGGGGGAGATCTGTACACTAACCGGTGTCTCTCAGTCCCTCTCTCTCAGGGGGAGATCTGTACACTGACCGGTGTCTCTCAGTCCCTCTCTCTGTCAGGTGGAGATCTGTGCACTGACCGGTGTCTCTCAGTCCCTCTCTCTCAGGGGGAGATCTGTACACTGACCGGTGTCTCTGAGTCCCTCTATCTCTGGGGGAGATCTGTACACTGACCGGTGTCTCTAAGTCCCTCTCTCTCTGGGTGAGATCTGTACACTGACTGGTCTCTCTCAGTCCCTCTCTCTCTCAGGAGGAGATCTGTGCACTTACTGGTGTCTCTCAGTCCCTCTCTCTCAGGGGGAGATCTGTACACTGACCGGTGTCTCTCAGTCCCTCTCCCTCAGGCGGAGATCTGTACACTGACTGGTGTCTCTCAGTCCCTCTCTCTCATAGGAGATCTGTACACTGACTGTTGTCTCTCAGTCCCTCTCTCTCTGTGGGAGATCTGTAGACTGACCGGTGTCTCTCAGTCCCTCTCTCTCTGAGGGAGATCTGTACACTGACCAGTGTCTCTCAGTCCTCTCTCTCTGGGGAGATCTGTACACTGACCGGTGTCTCTCAGTCCCTCTCTCTCAGGGGACATCTGTACACTGACCGTTGTCTCTCAGTCCCTCTCTCTCAGGGGAGATCTGTACACTAACTGGTGTCTCTCAGTCCCTCTCTCTCTCAGGGGGAGATCTGTACACTGACCGGTGTCTCTCAGTCCCTCTCTCTCAGGGGAGATCTGTACACTGACCGGTGTCTCTCAGTCCCTCTCTCTCAGGGGAAGATCTGTACACTGACCGGTGTCTCTCAGTCCCTCTCTCTCTGAGGGAGATCTGTACACTGACCGGTGTCTCTCAGTCCCTCTCTCTCAGAGGGAGATCTGTACACTGACCGGTGTCTCTCAGTACCTCTCTCTCTGCGGGAGCTCTGTACACTGACCAGTGTCTCTCAGTCCCTCCCTCTCAGAGGGAGATCTGTACACTGACCGGTGTCTCTCAGTCCCTGTCTCTCTGGGGGAGCTCTGTACACTGACCGGTGTCTCTCAGTCCCTCTCTCTCAACTGGAGATCTGTACACTGACCGGTGTCTCTCAGTCCCTCTCTCTCTGGGGGAGATCTGTACACTGACCGGTGTCTCTCAGTCCCTCTCTCTCAGGGGGAGATTTGTACACTGACTGGTGTCTCTCAGTCCCTCTCTCTCAGGGGGAGATCTGTACACTGACCGGTGTCTCTCAGTCCCTCTCTCTCTGAGGGAGATCTGTACACTGACCGGTGTCTCTCAGTCCCTCTCTCTGTCAGGGGAAGATCTGTACACTGACCTGTGTCTCTCAGTCCCTTCTCTGTCAGGGGGAGATCTGTACACTGACCGGTGTCTCTCAGTCCCTCTCTCTCAGGGGGAGATCTGTACACTGACCGGTGTCTCTCAGTCCCTCTCTCTCTTTCAGGGGGAGATCTGTACACTAACCGGTGTCTCTCAGTCCCTCTCTCTGTCAGGGGGAGATCTGTACACTGACCGGTGTCTCTCAGTCCCTCTCTCTCTGAGGGAGATCTGTACACTGACCGGTGTCTCTCAGTCCCTCGCTCTCTGGGGGAGATCTGTACACTGACCGGTGTCTCTCAGTCCCTCTATCTCAGCGGGAGTTCTGTACACTGACCGGTGTCTCTCAGTCCCTCTCTCTGTCAGGGGGAGTTCTGTACACTGACCGGTGTCTCTCAGTCCCTCTCTCTGTCAGGGGGAGATCTGTACACTGACTGGTGTCTCTCAGTCCCTCTCTCTCAGGGGGAGATCTGTACACTGACCGGTGTCTCTCAGTCCCTCTCTCTCTGAGGGAGATCTGTACACTGACCGGTGCCTCTCAGTCCCTCTCTCTCTGAGGGAGATCTGTACACTGACCGGTGTCTCTCAGTCCCTCTCTCTCAGAGGGAGATCTGTACACTGACCGGAGTCTCTCAGTACCTCTCTCTCTGCGGGAGTTCTGTACACTGACCAGTGTCTCTCAGTCCCTCTCTCTCAGAGGCAGATCTGTACACTGACCGGTGTCTCTCAGTCCCTGTCTCTCTGGGGGAGCTTTGTACACTGACCGGTGTCTCTCAGTCCCTCTCTCTCAAGGGGAGATCTGTACACTGACCAGTGTCTCTCAGTCCCTGTCTCTCTGGGGGAGCTCTGTACACTGACCGGTGTCTCTCAGTCTCTCTCTCTCAAGGGGAGATCTGTACACTGACAGGTGTCTCTCAGTCCCTCTCTCTCTGGGGGAGATCTGTACACTGACCGGTGTCTCTCAGTCCCTCTCTCTCAGGGGGAGATCTGTACACTGACTGGTGTCTCTCAGTCCCTCTCTCTCAGGGGGAGATCTGTACACTGACCGGTCTCTCTCAGTCCCTCTCTTTCAGGGGGAGATCTGTGCACTGACCGGTGTCTCTCAGTCCCTCTCTCTGTCAGGTGGAGATCTGTGCACTGACCGGTGTCTCTCAGTCCCTCTCTCTCAGGGGGAGATCTGTACACTGACCGGTGTCTCTGAGTCAGTCTATCTCTGGGGGAGATCTGTACACTGACCGGTGTCTCTGAGTCCCTCTATCTCTGGGGGAGATCTGTACACTGACCGGTGTCTCTCAGTCCCTCTCTCTCAGGGGGAGATCTGTAGACTGACCGGTGTCTCTCAGTCCCTCTCTTTCAGGGGGAGATCTGTGCACTGACCGGTGTCTCTCAGTCCCTCTCTCTGTCAGGTGGAGATCTGTGCACTGACCGGTGTCTCTCAGTCCCTCTCTCTCAGGGGGAGATCTGTACACTGACCGGAGTCTCTGAGTCCCTCTATCTCTGGGGGAGATCTGTACACTGACCGGTGTCTCTCAGTCCCTCTCTCTCTGGGTGAGATCTGTACACTGACTGGTCTCTCTCAGTCCCTCTCTCTCTCAGGGGGAGATCTGTGCACTGACTGATGTCTCTCAGCCCCTCTCTCTCAGGGGGAGATCTGTATACTGACCGGTGTCTCTCAGTCCCTCTCTCTCAGGCAGAGATCTGTACACTGACTGGTGTCTCTCAGTCCCTCTCTCTCAGGGGAGATCTGTACACTGACTGTTGTCTCTCAGTCCCTCTCTCTCTGAGGGAGATCTGTACACTGACCGGTGTCTCTCAGTCCCTCTCTCTCTGAGGGAGATCTGTACACTGACCAGTGTCTCTCAGTCCTCTCTCTCTGGGGAGATCTGTACACTGACCGGTGTCTCTCAGTCCCTCTCTCTCAGGGGACAACTGTACACTGACCGTTGTCTCTCAGTCCCTCTCTCTCAGGGGAGATCTGTACACTAACTGTTGTCTCTCAGTCCCTCTCTCTCTCAGGGGGAGATCTGTACACTGACCGGTGTCTCTCAGTCCCTCTCTCTCAGGAGAGATCTGTACACTGACTGGTGTCTCTCAGTCCCTCTCTCTCTGGGGGAGCTCTGTACATTTACCGGTGTCTCTCAGTCCCTCTCTCTCAGGGGGAGATCTGTACACTGACCTGCGTCTCTCAGTCTCTCTCTCTCAGGGGGAGATCTGTACACTGACCGGTGTCTCTCAGTCCCTCTCTCTCAGGGGAAGATCTGTACACTGACCGGTGTCTCTCATTCCCTCTCTCTCTGAGGGAGATCTGTACACTGACTGGTATCTCTCATTCCCTCTCTATCGGAGGGAGGTCTGTACACTGACCTGTGTCTCTCAGTCCCTCTCTCTGTCAGGGGCAGATCTGTGCACTGACCGGTGTCTCTCAGTCCCTCTCTCTGTCATGGGGAGATCTGTACACTGACCGGTGTCTCTCAGTCCCTCTCTCTCAGGGTGAGATCTGTACACTGACCGGTGTCTCTCATTCCCTCTCTCTCTGGGGGAGATCTGTACACTGACTGGTATCTCTCATTCCCTCTCTATCGGAGGGAGGTCTGTACACTGACCTGTGTCTCTCAGTCCCTCTCTCTGTCAGGGGCAGATCTGTACACTGACCGGTGTCTCTCAGTCCCTCTCTCTCAGCGGGAGTTCTGTACACTGACCGGTGTCTCTCAGTCCCTCTCTCTGTCAGGGGGAGTTCCGTACACTGACCGGTGTCTCTCAGTCCCTCTCTCTGTCAGGGGGAGATCTGTACACTGACCTGTGTCTCTCAGTCCCTCTCTCTCTGGGTGAGTTCTGTACACTGAGTGGTCTCTCTCATTCCCTCTCACTCTGAGGGAGATCTGTACACTGACCGGTGTTTCTCAGTCCCTCTCTCTCAGGGGGAGATCTGTACACTGACCAGTGTCTCTCAGTCCCTCTCTCTCAGGGGGAGATCTGTACACTGACTGGTGTCTCTCAGTCCCTCTCTCTCAGGGGGAGATCTGTACACTGACCGGTGTCTCTCAGTCCCTCTCTCTCTGAGGGAGATCTGTACACTGACCGGTGCCTCTCAGTCGCTCTCTCTCTGAGGGAGATCTGTACACTGACCGGTGTCTCTCAGTCCCTCTCTCTCAGAGGGAGATCTGTACACTGACCGGTGTCTCTCAGTACCTCTCTCTCTGCGGGAGCTCTGTACACTGACCAGTGTCTCTCAGTCCCTCTCTCTCAGAGGGAGATCTGTACACTGACCGGTGTCTCTCAGTCCCTGTCTCTCTGGGGGAGCTTTGTACACTGACCGGTGTCTCTCAGTCCCTCTCTCTCAAGGGGAGATCTGTACACTGACCAGTGTCTCTCAGTCCCTGTCTCTCTGGGGGAGCTCTGTACACTGACCGGTGTCTCTCAGTCCCTCTCTCTCAAGGGGAGATCTGTACACTGACCGGTGTCTCTCAGTCCCTCTCTCTCTGGGGGAGATCTGTACACTGACCGGTGTCTCTCAGTCCCTCTCTCTCAGGGGGAGATCTGTACACTGACTGGTGTCTCTCAGTCCCTCTCTCTCAGGGGGAGATCTGTACACTGACCGGTCTCTCTCAGTCCCTCTCTCTCTGAGGGAGATCTGTACACTGACCGGTGTCTCTCAGTCCCTCTCTCTGTCAGGGGGAGATCTGTACACAGACCGGTGTCTCTCAGTCACTCTCTCTCAGGGGGAGATCTGTGCACTGACTGGTGTCTCTCAGTCCCTCTCTCTCAGGGGGAGATCTGTACACTGACCGGTCTCTCTCAGTCCCTCTCTCTCTGAGGGAGATCTGTACACTGACCGGTGTCTCTCAGTCCCTCTCTCTGTCAGGGGAAGATCTGTACACTGACCGGTGTCTCTCAGTCCCTCTCTCTCAGGGGGAGATCTGCACACTGACCGGTGTCTCTCAGTCCCTCTCTCTGTCATGGGGAGATCAGTACACTGACCGGTGTCTCTCAGTCCCTCGCTCTCAGTGGGAGATCTGTACACTGACCTGTGTCTCTCAGTCCCTCTCTCTGTCAGGGGCAGATCTGTACACTGACCGGTGTCTCTCAGTCCCTCTCTCTGTCATGGGGAGATCTGTACACTGACCGGTGTCTCTCAGTCCCTCTCTCTCAGGGTGAGATCTGTACACTGACCGGTGTCTCTCATTCCCTCTCTCTCTGGGGGAGATCTGTACACTGACTGGTATCTCTCATTCGCTCTCTATCGGAGTGAGGTCTGTACACTGACCGGTGTCTCTCAGTCCCTCTCTCTGTCAGGGGGAGTTCCGTACACTGACCGGTATCTCTCAGTCCCTCTCTCTGTCAGGGGGAGATCTGTACACTGACCTGTGTCTCTCAGTCCCTCTCTCTCTGGGTGAGATCTGTACACTGAGTGGTCTCTCTCATTCCCTCTCACTCTGAGGGAGATCTGTACACTGACCGGTGTTTCTCAGTCCCTCTCTCTCAGGGGGAGATCTGTACACTGACCAGTGTCTCTCAGTCCCTCTCTCTCAGGGGGAGATCTGTACACTGACTGGTGTCTCTCAGTCCCTCTCTCTCAGGGGGAGATCTGTACACTGACCGGTGTCTCTCAGTCCCTCTCTCTCTGAGGGAGATCTGTACACTGACCGGTGCCTCTCAGTCGCTCTCTCTCTGAGGGAGATCTGTACACTGACCGGTGTCTCTCAGTCCCTCTCTCTCAGAGGGAGATCTGTACACTGACCGGTGTCTCTCAGTACCTCTCTCTCTGCGGGAGCTCTGTACACTGACCAGTGTCTCTCAGTCCCTCTCTCTCAGAGGGAGATCTGTACACTGACCGGTGTCTCTCAGTCCCTGTCTCACTGGGGGAGCTTTGTACACTGACCGGTGTCTCTCAGTCCCTCTCTCTCAAGGGGAGATCTGTACACTGACCAGAGTCTCTCAGTCCCTGTCTCTCTGGGGGAGCTCTGTACACTGACCGGTGTCTCTCAGTCCCTCTCTCTCAAGGGGAGATCTGTACACTGACCGGTGTCTCTCAGTCCCTCTCTCTCTGGGGTGATCTGTACACTGACCGGTGTCTCTCAGTCCCTCTCTCTCAGGGGGAGATCTGTACACTGACTGGTGTCTCTCAGTCCCTCTCTCTCAGGGGGAGATCTGTACACTGACCGGTCTCTCTCAGTCCCTCTCTCTCTGAGGGAGATCTGTACACTGACCGGTGTCTCTCAGTCCCTCTCTCTGTCAGGGGAAGATCTGTACACTGACCTGTGTCTCTCAGTCCCTCTCTCTGTCAGGGGGAGATCTGTACACTGACCGGTGTCTCTCAGTCACTCTCTCTCAGGGGGAGATCTGTGCACTGACTGGTGTCTCTCAGTCCCTCTCTCTCAGGGGGAGATCTGTACACTGACCGGTCTCTCTCAGTCCCTCTCTCTCTGAGGGAGATCTGTACACTGACCGGTGTCTCTCAGTCCCTCTCTCTGTCAGGGGAAGATCTGTACACTGACCGGTGTCTCTCAGTCCCTCTCTCTCAGGGGGAGATCTGCACACTGACTGGTGTCTCTCAGTCCCTCTCTCTCAGGGGGAGATCTGTACACTGACCGGTGTCTCTCAGTCCCTCTCTCTCAGGGGAGATCTGTACACTGACTGTTGTCTCTCAGTCCCTCTCTCTCTGAGGGAGATCTGTACACTGACCGGTGTCTCTCAGTCCCTCTCTCTCTAAGGGAGATCTGTACACTGACCAGTGTCTCTCAGTCCTCTCTCTCTGGGGAGATCTGTACACTGACCGGTGTCTCTCAGTCCCTCTCTCTCAGGGGACAACTGTACACTGACTGTTGTCTCTCAGTCCCTCTCTCTCAGGGGAGATCTGTACACTAACTGGTGTCTCTCAGTCCCTCTCTCTCTCAGGGGGAGATCTGTACACTGACCGGTGTCTCTCAGTCCCTCTCTGTCAGGGGAGATCTGTACACTGACTGGTGTCTCTCAGTCCCTCTCTCTCAGGGGGAGATCTGTACACTGACCTGTGTCTCTCAGTCTCTCTCTCTCAGGGGGAGATCTGTACACTGACCGGTGTCTCTCAGTCCCTCTCTCTCAGGGGAAGATCTGTACACTGACCGGTGACTCTCAGTCCCTCTCTCTCTGAGGGAGATCTGTACACTGACCGGTGTCTCTCAGTCCCTCTCTCTCAGAGGGATATCTGCACACTGACCGGTGTCTCTCAGTACCTCTCTCTCTGCGGGAGCTCTGTACACTGACCAGTGTCTCTCAGTCCCTCCCTCTCAGAGGGAGATCTGTACACTGACCGGTGTCTCTCAGTCCCTGTCTCTCTGGGGGAGCTCTGTACACTGACCGGTGTCTCTCAGTCCCTCTCTCTCAAGGGGAGATGTACACTGACCGGTGTCTCTCAGTCCCTCTCTCTCAGGGGGAGATCTGTACACTGACTGGTGTCTCTCAGTCCCTCTCTCTCAGGGGGAGATCTGTACACTGACCGGTGTCTCTCAGTCCCTCTCTCTCTGAGGGAGATCTGTACACTAACCGGTGTCTCTCAGTCCCCCTCTCTGTCAGGGGAAGATCTGTACACTGACCTGTGTCTCTCAGTCCCTCTCTCTGTCAGGGGGAGATCTGTACACTGACTGGTGTCTCTCAGTCCCTCTCTCTCAGGGGGAGATCTGTACACTGACCGGTGTCTCTCAGTCCCTCTCTCTCTTTCAGGGGGAGATCTGTACACTGACCGGTGTCTCTCAGTCCCTCTCTCTGTCAGGGGGAGATCTGTACACTGACCGGTGTCTCTCAGTCCCTCTCTCTCAGGGGGAGATCTGTACACTGACCGGTGTCTCTCAGTCCCTCTCTCTCAGCGGGAGTTCTGTACACTGACCGGTGTCTCTCAGTCCCTCTCTCTGTCAGGGGGAGTTCTGTACACTGACCGGTGTCTCTCAGTCCCTCTCTCTGTCAGGGGGAGATCTGTACACTGACCGGTGTCTCTCAGTCCCTCTCTCTCTGGGTGAGATCTGTACACTGAGTGGTCTCTCTCATTCCCTCTCACTCTGAGGGAGATCTGTACACAGACCGGTGTTTCTCAGTCCCTCTCTCTCAGGGGGAGATCTGTACACTGACCAGTGTCTCTCAGTCCCTCTCTCTCAGGGGGAGATCTGTACACTGACTGGTGTCTCTCAGTCCCTCTCTCTCAGGGGGAGATCTGTACACTGACCGGTGTCTCTCAGTCCCTCTCTCTCAGAGGGAGATCTGTACACTGACCGGTGTCTCTCAGTACCTCTCTCTCTGCGGGAGCTCTGTACACTGACCAGTGTCTCTCAGTCCCTCTCTCTCAGAGGGAGATCTGTACACTGACCGGTGTCTCTCAGTCCCTGTCTCTCTGGGGGAGCTTTGTACACTGACCGGTGTCTCTCAGTCCCTCTCTCTCAAGGGGAGATCTGTACACTGACCAGTGTCTCTCAGTCCCTGTCTCTCTGGGGGAGCTCTGTACACTGACCGGTGTCTCTCAGTCCCTCTCTCTCATGGGGAGATCTGTACACTGACCAGTGTCTCTCAGTCCCTGTCTCTCTGGGGGAGCTCTGTACACTGACCGGTGTCTCTCAGTCCCTCTCTCTCAAGGGGAGATCTGTACACTGACCGGTGTCTCTCAGTCCCTCTCTCTCTGGGGGAGATCTGTACACTGACCGGTGTCTCTCAGTCCCTCTCTCTCAGGGGGAGATCTGTACACTGACCGGTGTATCTCAGTCCCTCTCTCTCAGGGGGAGATCTGTACACTGACCGGTCTCTCTCAGTCCCTCTCTCTCTGAGGGAGATCTGTACACTGACCGGTGTCTCTCAGTCCCTCTCTCTGTCAGGGGAAGATCTGTACACTGACCTGTGTCTCTCAGTCCCTCTCTCTGTCAGGGGGAGATCTGTACACTGACCGGTGTCTCTCAGTCACTCTCTCTCAGGGGGAGATCTGTGCACTGACTGGTGTCTCTCAGTCCCTCTCTCTCAGGGGGAGATCTGTACACTGACCGGTCTCTCTCAGTCCCTCTCTCTCTGAGGGAGATCTGTACACTGACCGGTGTCTCTCAGTCCCTCTCTCTGTCAGGGGAAGATCTGTACAATGACCGGTGTCTCTCAGTCCCTCTCTCTCAGGGGGAGATCTGCACACTGACTGGTGTCTCTCAGTCCCTCTCTCTCAGGGGGAGATCTGTACACTGACCGGTGTCTCTCAGTCCCTCTCTCTCAGGGGAGATCTGTACTCTGACTGTTGTCTCTCAGTCCCTCTCTCTCTGAGGGAGATCTGTACACTGACCGGTGTCTCTCAGTCCCTCTCTCTCTGAGGGAGATCTGTACACTGACCAGTGTCTCTCAGTCCTCTTTCTCTGGGGAGATCTGTACACTGACCGGTGTCTCTCAGTCCCTCTCTCTCAGGGGACAACTGTACACTGACTGTTGTCTCTCAGTCCCTCTCTCTCAGGGAGATCTGTACACTAACTGGTGTCTCTCAGTCCCTCTCTCTCTCAGGGGGAGATCTGTACACTGACCGGTGTCTCTCAGTCCCTCTCTGTCAGGGGAGATCTGTACACTGACTGGTGTCTCTCAGTCCCTCTCTCTCTGGGGGAGCTCTGTACATTTACCGGTGTCTCTCAGTCCCTCTCTCTCAGGGGGAGATCTGTACACTGACCTGTGTCTCTCAGTCTCTCTCTCTCAGGGGGAGATCTGTACACTGACCGGTGTCTCTCAGTCCCTCTCTCTCAGGGGAAGATCTGTACACTGACCGGTGACTCTCAGTCCCTCTCTCTCTGAGGGAGATCTGTACACTGACCCGTGTCTCTCAGTCCCTCTCTCTCAGAGGGATATCTGCACACTGACCGGTGTCTCTCAGTCCCTCTCTCTCAGGGGGAGATCTGTACACTGACCGGTGTCTCTCAGTCCCTCTCTCTCAGGGGAGATCTGTACACTGACCGGTGTCTCTCAGTCCCTGTCTCTCTGGGGGAGCTCTGTACACTGACCGGTGTCTCTCAGTCCCTCTCTCTCAGGGGGAGATCTGTACACTGACTGGTGTCTCTCAGTCCCTCTCTCTCAGGGGGAGATCTGTACACTGACCGGTGTCTCTCAGTCCCTCTCTCTCTGAGGGAGATCTGTACACTGACCGGTGTCTCTCAGTCCCCCTCTCTGTCAGGGGGAGATCTGTACACTGACCGGTGTCTCTCAGTCCCTCTCTCTCAGGGGGAGATCTGTACACTGACCGGTGTCTCTCAGTCCCTCTCTCTCTTTCAGGGGAGATCTGTACACTGACCGGTGTCTCTCAGTCCCTCTCTCTGTCAGGGGGAGATCTGTACACTGACCGGTGTCTCTCAGTCCCTCTCCCTCTGAGGGAGATCTGTACACTGACCGGTGTCTCTCAGTCCCTCTCTCTCTGGGGGAGATCTGTACACTGACCGGTGTCTCTCAGTCCCTCTCTCTCAGCGGGAGTTCTGTACACTGACCGGTGTCTCTCAGTCCCTCTCTCTGTCAGGGGGAGTTCTGTACACTGACCGGTGTTTCTCAGTCCCTCTCTCTCAGGGGGAGATCTGTACACTGACCAGTGTCTCTCAGTCCCTCTCTCTCAGGGGGAGATCTGTACACTGACTGGTGTCTCTCAGTCCCTCTCTCTCAGGGGGAGATCTGTACACTGACCGGTGTCTCTCAGTCCCTCTCTCTCAGAGGGAGATCTGTACACTGACCGGTGTCTCTCAGTACCTCTCTCTCTGCGGGAGCTCTGTACACTGACCAGTGTCTCTCAGTCCCTCTCTCTCAGAGGGAGATCTGTACACTGACCGGTGTCTCTCAGTCCCTGTCTCTCTGGGGGAGCTTTGTACACTGACCGGTGTCTCTCAGTCCCTCTCTCTCAAGGGGAGATCTGTACACTGACCAGTGTCTCTCAGTCCCTGTCTCTCTGGGGGAGCTCTGTACACTGACCGGTGTCTCTCAGTCCCTCTCTCTCAAGGGGAGATCTGTACACTGACCAGTGTCTCTCAGTCCCTGTCTCTCTGGGGGAGCTCTGTACACTGACCGGTGTCTCTCAGTCCCTCTCTCTCAAGGGGAGATCTGTACACTGACCGGTGTCTCTCAGTCCCTCTCTCTCTGGGGGAGATCTGTACACTGACCGGTGTCTCTCAGTCCCTCTCTCTCAGGGGGAGATCTGTACACTGACCGGTGTCTCTCAGTCCCTCTCTCTCAGGGGGAGATCTGTACACTGACCGGTCTCTCTCAGTCCCTCTCTCTCTGAGGGAGATCTGTACACTGACCGGTGTCTCTCAGTCCCTCTCTCTGTCAGGGGAAGATCTGTACACTGACCTGTGTCTCTCAGTCCCTCTCTCTGTCAGGGGGAGATCTGTACACTGACCGGTGTCTCTCAGTCACTCTCTCTCAGGGGGAGATCTGTGCACTGACTGGTGTCTCTCAGTCCCTCTCTCTCAGGGGGAGATCTGTACACTGACCGGTGTCTCTCAGTCCCTCTCTCTCAGGGGAGATCTGTACTCTGACTGTTGTCTCTCAGTCCCTCTCTCTCTGAGGGAGATCTGTACACTGACCAGTGTCTCTCAGTCCTCTCTCTCTGGGGAGATCTGTACACTGACCGGTGTCTCTCAGTCCCTCTCTCTCAGGGGACAACTGTACACTGACTGTTGTCTCTCAGTCCCTCTCTCTCAGGGGAGATCTGTACACTAACTGGTGTCTCTCAGTCCCTCTCTCTCTCAGGGGGAGATCTGTACACTGACCGGTGTCTCTCAGTCCCTCTCTGTCAGGGGAGATCTGTACACTGACTGGTGTCTCTCAGTCCCTCTCTCTCTGGGGGAGCTCTGTACATTTACCGGTGTCTCTCAGTCCCTCTCTCTCAGGGGGAGATCTGTACACTGACCTGTGTCTCTCAGTCTCTCTCTCTCAGGGGGAGATCTGTACACTGACCGGTGTCTCTCAGTCCCTCTCTCTCAGGGGAAGATCTGTACACTGACCGGTGACTCTCAGTCCCTCTCTCTCTGAGGGAGATCTGTACACTGACCCGTGTCTCTCAGTCCCTCTCTCTCAGAGGGATATCTGCACACTGACCGGTGTCTCTCAGTACCTCTCTCTCTGCGGGAGCTCTGTACACTGACCAGTGTCTCTCAGTCCCTCCCTCTCAGAGGGAGATCTGTACACTGACCGGTGTCTCTCAGTCCCTGTCTCTCTGGGGGAGCTCTGTACACTGACCGGTGTCTCTCAGTCCCTCTCTCTCAGGGGGAGATCTGTACAATGACTGGTGTCTCTCAGTCCCTCTCTCTCAGGGGGAGATCTGTACACTGACCGGTGTCTCTCAGTCCCTCTCTCTCTGAGGGAGATCTGTACACTGACCGGTGTCTCTCAGTCCCCCTCTCTGTCAGGGGGAGATCTGTACACTGACCGGTGTCTCTCAGTCCCTCTCTCTCAGGGGGAGATCTGTACACTGACCGGTGTCTCTCAGTCCCTCTCTCTCTTTCAGGGGGAGATCTGTACACTGACCGGTGTCTCTCAGTCCCTCTCTCTGTCAGGGGGAGATCTGTACACTGACCGGTGTTTCTCAGTCCCTCTCTCTCAGGGGGAGATTGTACACTGACCGGTGTCTCTCAGTCCCTCTCCCTCTGAGGGAGATCTGTACACTGACCGGTGTCTCTCAGTCCCTCGCTCTCTGGGGGAGATCTGTACACTGACCGGTGTCTCTCAGTCCCTCTCTCTGTCAGGGGGAGTTCTGTACACTGACCGGTGTCTCTCAGTCCCTCTCTCTGTCAGGGGGAGATCTGTACACTGACCGGTGTCTCTCAGTCCCTCTCACTCTGAGGGAGATCTGTACACTGACCGGTGTTTCTCAGTCCCTCTCTCTCAGGGGGAGATCTGTACACTGACCAGTGTCTCTCAGTCCCTCTCTCTCAGGGGGAGATCTGTACACTGACCGGTGCCTCTCAGTCCCTCTCTCTCTGGGGGAGATCTGTACACTGACCGGTGTCCCTCAGTCCCTCCCTCTCAGAGGGAGATCTGTACACTGACCGGTGTCTCTCAGTACCTCTCTCTCTGCGGGAGCTCTGTACACTGACCGGTGTCTCTCAGTCCCTCTCTCTCAGGGGTAGATCTGTACACTGACCGGTGTCTCTCAGTCCCTCTCTCTCAGGGGAGATCTGTACACTGACCGGTGTCTCTCAGTCCCTCTCTCTCAGGGGGAGATCTGTACACCGACCGGTGTCTCTCAGTCCCTCTCTCTCAGGGGAGATCTGTACACTGACCGGTGTCTCTCGGTCCCTCTCTCTCAGGGGAGATCTGTACACCGACCGGTGTCTCTCGGACCCTCTCTCTCAGGGGAGATCTGTACACTGACCGGTGTCTCTCGGTCCCTCTCTCTCAGGGGGAGATCTGTACACCGACCGGTGTCTCTCGGTCCCTCTCTCTCAGGGGAGATCTGTACACTGACCGGTGTCTCTCAGTCCCTCGCTCTCAGTCGGAGGTCTGTACACTGACCTGTGTCTCTCAGTCCCTCTCTCTGTCAGGGGCAGATCTGTACACTGACCGGTGTCTCTCAGTCCCTCTCTCTGTCATGGGGAAATCTGTACACTGACCGGTGTCTCTCGGTCCCTCTCTCTCAGGGTGAGATCTGTACACTGACCGGTGTCTCTCATTCCCTCTCTATCGCAGGGAGGTCTGTACACTGACCGGTGTCTCTCAGTCCCTCTCTCTCAGCGGGAGTTCTGTACACTGACCGGTGTCTCTCAGTCCCTGTCTCTCAGGGGGAGATCTGTACACTGACCGGTGTCTCTCAGTCCCTCTCTCTGTCAGGGGGAGTTCTGTACACTGACCGGTGTCTCTCAGTCCCTCTCTCTGTCAGGGGGAGATCTGTACACTGACCTGTGTCTCTCAGTCCCTCGCTCTCTGGGTGAGATCTGTACACTGAGTGGTCTCTCTCATTCCCTCTCACTCTGAGGGAGATCTGTACACTGACCGGTGTTTCTCAGTCCCTCTCTCTCAGGGGGAGATCTGTACACTGACCAGTGTCTCTCAGTCCCTCTCTCTCAGGGGGAGATCTGTACACTGACTGGTGTCTCTCAGTCCCTCTCTCTCAGGGGGAGATCTGTACACTGACCGGTGTCTCTCAGTCCCTCTCTCTCTGAGGGATATCTGTACACTGACCGATGCCTCTCAGTCCCTCTCTCTCAGAGGGAGATCTGTACACTGACCGGTGTCTCTCAGTCCCTCTCTCTCTGAGGGATATCTGTACACTGACCGATGCCTCTCAGTCCCTCTCTCTCAGAGGGAGATCTGTACACTGACCGATGCCTCTCAGTCCCTCTCTCTCTGAGGGAGATCTGTACACTGACCGGTGTCGCTCAGTCCCTCTCTCTCAGAGGGAGATCTGTACACTGACCGGTGTCTCTCAGTACCTCTCTCTCTGCGGGAGCTCTGTACACTGACCAGTGTCTCTCAGTCCCTCTCTCTCAGAGGGAGATCTGTACACTGACCGGTGTCTCTCAGTCCCTGTCTCTCTGGGGGAGCTTTGTACACTGACCGGTGTCTCTCTGTCCCTCTCTCTCAGGGGGAGATCTGTACACTGACCGGTGTCTCTCAGTCCCTCTCTCTCAGGGGCAGATCTGTACACTGACTGGTGTCTCTCAGTCCCTCTCTCTCAGGGGGAGATCTGTACACTGACCGGTCTCTCTCAGTCCCTCTCTCTCTGAGGGAGATCTGTACACTGACCGGTGTCTCTCAGTCCCTCTCTCTGTCAGGGGAAGATCTGTACACTGACCTGTGTCTCTCAGTCCCTCTCTCTGTCAGGGGGAGATCTGTACACTGACCGGTGTCTCTCAGTCACTCTCTCTCAGGGGTAGATCTGTGCACTGACCGGTGTCTCTCAGTCCCTCTCTCTCTTTCAGGGGGAGATCTGTACACTAACCGGTGTCTCTCAGTCCCTCTCTCTGTCAGGGGGAGATCTGTACACTGAGTGGTCTCTCTCATTCCCTCTCACTCTGAGGGAGATCTGTACACTGACCGGTGTTTCTCAGTCCCTCTCTCTCAGGGGGAGATCTGTACACTGACCAGTGTCTCTCAGTCCCTCTCTCTCAGGGGGAGATCTGTACACTGACTGGTGTCTCTCAGTCCCTCTCTCTCAGGGGGAGATCTGTACACTGACCGGTGTCTCTCAGTCCCTCCCTCTCTGAGGGAGATCTGTACACTGACCGGTGTCTCTCAGTCCCTCTCTCTCTGGGTGAGATCTGTACACTGAGTGGTCTCTCTCATTCCCTCTCTCTCTGAGGGAGATCTGTACACTGACCGGTGTTTCTCAGTCCCTCTCTCTCAGGGGGAGATCTGTACACTGACCAGTGTCTCTCAGTCCCTGTCTCTCTGCGGGAGCTCTGTCCACTGACCAGTGTCTCTCAGTCCCTCTCTCTCAGGGGGAGATCTGTACACTGACTGGTGTCTCTCAGTCCCTCTCTCTCAGGGGAGATCTGTACACTGACCGGTGTCTCTCAGTCCCTCCCTCTCTGAGGGAGATCTGTACACTGACCAGTGTCTCTCAGTCCCCTCCCTCTCTGAGGGAGATCTGTACACTGACCGGTCTCTCTCAGTCCCTCTCTCTCTGAGGGAGATCTGTACACTGACCGGTGTCTCTCAGTCCCTCTCTCTGTCAGGGGAAGATCTGTACACTGACCTGTGTCTCTCAGTCCCTCTCTCTGTCAGGGGAGATCTGTACACTGACCGGTGTCTCTCAGTCCCTCTCTCTGTCAGGGGAAGATCTGTACACTGACCTGTGTCTCTCAGTCCCTCTCTCTGTCAGGGGGAGATCTGTACACTGACCTGTGTCTCTCAGTCCCTCTCTCTGTCAGGGGGGAGATCTGTACACTGACCGGTGTCTCTCAGTCCCTCTCTCTCAGGGGGAGATCTGTGCACTGACCGGTGTCTCTCAGTCCCTCTCTCTCTTTCAGGGGGAGATCTGTACACTAACCGGTGTCTCTCAGTCCCTCTCTCTGTCAGGGGGAGATCTGTACACTGACCGGTGTCTCTCAGTCCCTCTCTCTCAGGGTGAGATCTGTACACTGACCGGTGTCTCTCATTCCCTCTCTCTCTGGGGGAGATCTGTACACTGACCGGTGTTTCTCTGTCCCTCTCTCTCAGGGGGAGATCTGTACACTGACCAGTGTCTCTCAGTCCCTCTCTCTCAGGGGGAGATCTGTACACTGACTGGTGTCTCTCAGTCCCTCTCTCTCAGGGGGAGATCTGTACACTGACCGGTGTCTCTCAGTCCCTCCGTCTCTGAGGGAGATCTGTACCCTGACCGGTGTCTCTCAGTCCCTCCCTCTCTGAGGGAGATCTGTACACTGACCGGTGTCTCTCAGTCCCTCTCTCTCTGGGTGAGATCTGAACACTGAGTGGTCTCTCTCATTCCCTCTCTCTCTGAGGGAGATCTGTACACTGACCGGTGTTTCTCAGTCCCTCTCTCTCAGGGGGAGATCTGTACACTGACCAGTGTCTCTCAGTCCCTGTCTCTCTGGGGGAGCTCTGTCCACTGACCGGTTTCTCTCAGTCCCTCTCTCTCAAGGGGAGATCTGTACACTGACCGGTGTCTCTCAGTCCCTCTCTCTCTGTGGGAGATCTGTACACTGACCGGTGTCTCTCAGTCCCTCTCTCTCAGAGGGAGATCTGTACACTGACCGGTGTCTCTCAGTACCTCTCTCTCTGCGGGAGCTCTGTACACTGACCAGTGTCTCTCAGTCCCTCTCTCTCAGAGGGAGATCTGTACACTGACCGGTGTCTCTCAGTCCCAGTCTCTCTGGGGGAGCTTTGTACACTGACCGGTGTCTCTCAGTCCCTCTCTCTCAAGGGGAGATCTGTACACTGACCAGTGTCTCTCAGTCCCTGTCTCTCTGGGGGAGCTCTGTACACTGACCGGTGTCTCTCAGTCCCTCTCTCTCAAGGGGAGATCTGTACACTGACCGGTGTCTCTCAGTCCCTCTCTCTCTGGGGGAGATCTGTACACTGACCGGTGTCTCTCAGTCCCTCTCTCTCAGGGCAGATCTGTACACTGACTGGTGTCTCTCAGTCCCTCTCTCTCAGGGGAGATCTGTACACTGACCGGTCTCTCTCAGTCCCTCTCTCTCTGAGGGAGATCTGTACACTGACCGGTGTCTCTCAGTCCCTCTCTCTGTCAGGGGAAGATCTGTACACTGACCTGTGTCTCTCAGTCCCTCTCTCTGTCAGGGGGAGATCTGTACACTGACCGGTGTCACTCAGTCACTCTCTCTCAGGGGGAGATCTGTGCACTGACAGGTGTCTCTCAGTCCCTCTCTCTCTTTCAGGGGGAGATCTGTACACTAACCGGTGTCTCTCAGTCCCTCTCTCTGTCAGGGGGAGATCTGTACACTGAGTGGTCTCTCTCATTCCCTCTCACTCTGAGGGAGATCTGTACACTGACCGGTGTTTCTCAGTCCCTCTCTCTCAGGGGGAGATCTGTACACTGACCAGTGTCTCTCAGTCCCTCTCTCTCAGGGGGAGATCTGTACACTGACTGGTGTCTCTCAGTCCCTCTCTCTCAGGGGGAGATCTGTACACTGACCGGTGTCTCTCAGTCCCTCCCTCTCTGAGGGAGATCTGTACACTGACCGGTGTCTCTCAGTCCCTCCCTCTCTGAGGGAGATCTGTACACTGACCGGTGTCTCTCAGTCCCTCTCTCTCTGGGTGAGATCTGTACACTGAGTGGTCTCTCTCATTCCCTCTCTCTCTGAGGGAGATCTGTACACTGACCGGTGTTTCTCAGTCCCTCTCTCTCAGGGGGAGATCTGTACACTGACCAGTGTCTCTCAGTCCCTGTCTCTCTGCGGGAGCTCTGTCCACTGACCAGTGTCTCTCAGTCCCTCTCTCTCAGGGGGAGATCTGTACACTGACTGGTGTCTCTCAGTCCCTCTCTCTCAGGGTGAGATCTGTACACTGACCGGTGTCTCTCAGTCCCTCCCTCTCTGAGGGAGATCTGTACACTGACCGGTGTCTCTCAGTCCCTCTCTCTCTGAGGGAGATCTGTACACTGACCGGTGTCTCTCAGTCCCTCTCTCTGTCAGGGGAAGATCTGTACACTGACCTGTGTCTCTCAGTCCCTCTCTCTGTCAGGGGGGAGATCTGTACACTGACCGGTGTCTCTCAGTCCCTCTCTCTCAGGGGGAGATCTGTGCACTGACCGGTGTCTCTCAGTCCCTCTCTCTCTTTCAGGGGGAGATCTGTACACTAACCGGTGTCTCTCAGTCTTTCTCTCTGTCAGGGGGAGATCTGTACACTGACCGGTGTTTCTCAGTCCCTCTCTCTCAGTGGGAGATCTGTACACTGACCTGTGTCTCTCAGTCCCTCTCTCTGTCAGGGGCAGATCTGTACACTGACCGGTGTCTCTCATTCCCTCTCTCTCAGTGGGAGATCTGTACACTGACCTGTGTCTCTCAGTCCCTCTCTCTGTCAGGGGCAGATCTGTACACTGACCGGTGTCTCTCAGTCCCTCTCTCTGTCATGGGGAGATCTGTACACTGACCGGTGTCTCTCAGTCCCTATCTCTCAGGGTGAGATCTGTACACTGACCGGTGTCTCTCATTCCCTCTCTCTCTGGGTGAGATCTGAACACTGAGTGGTCTCTCTCATTCCCTCTCTCTCTGAGGGAGATCTGTACACTGACCGGTGTTTCTCAGTCCCTCTCTCTCAGGGGGAGATCTGTACACTGACCAGTGTCTCTCAGTCCCTGTCTCTCTGGGGGAGCTCTGTCCACTGACCGGTTTCTCTCAGTCCCTCTCTCTCAAGGGGAGATCTGTACACTGACCGGTGTCTCTCAGTCCCTCTCTCTCTGTGGGAGATCTGTACACTGACCGGTGTCTCTCAGTCCCTCTCTCTCAGAGGGAGCTCTGTACACTGACCAGTGTCTCTCAGTCCCTCTCTCTCAGAGGGAGATCTGTACACTGACCGGTGTCTCTCAGTCCCAGTCTCTCTGGGGGAGCTTTGTACACTGACCGGTGTCTCTCAGTCCCTCTCTCTCAAGGGGAGATCTGTACACTGACCAGTGTCTCTCAGTCCCTGTCTCTCTGGGGGAGCTCTGTACACTGACCGGTGTCTCTCAGTCCCTCTCTCTCAAGGGGAGATCTGTACACTGACCGGTGTCTCTCAGTCCCTCTCTCTCTGGGGGAGATCTGTACACTGACCGGTGTCTCTCAGTCCCTCTCTCTCAGGGGCAGATCTGTACACTGACTGGTGTCTCTCAGTCCCTCTCTCTCAGGGGGAGATCTGTACACTGACCGGTCTCTCTCAGTCCCTCTCTCTCTGAGGGAGATCTGTACACTGACCGGTGTCTCTCAGTCCCTCTCTCTGTCAGGGGAAGATCTGTACACTGACCTGTGTCTCTCAGTCCCTCTCTCTGTCAGGGGGAGATCTGTACACTGACCGGTGTCACTCAGTCACTCTCTCTCAGGGGGAGATCTGTGCACTGACCGGTGTCTCTCAGTCCCTCTCTCTCTTTCAGGGGGAGATCTGTACACTAACCGGTGTCTCTCAGTCCCTCTCTCTGTCAGGGGGAGATCTGTACACTGAGTGGTCTCTCTCATTCCCTCTCACTCTGAGGGAGATCTGTACACTGACCGGTGTTTCTCAGTCCCTCTCTCTCAGGGGGAGATCTGTACACTGACCAGTGTCTCTCAGTCCCTCTCTCTCAGGGGGAGATCTGTACACTGACTGGTGTCTCTCAGTCCCTCTCTCTCAGGGGGAGATCTGTACACTGACCGGTGTCTCTCAGTCCCTCCCTCTCTGAGGGAGATCTGTACACTGACCGGTGTCTCTCAGTCCCTCCCTCTCTGAGGGAGATCTGTACACTGACCGGTGTCTCTCAGTCCCTCTCTCTCAGGGGGAGATCTGTACACTGACCAGTGTCTCTCAGTCCCTGTCTCTCTGCGGGAGCTCTGTCCACAGACCAGTGTCTCTCAGTCCCTCTCTCTCAGGGGGAGATCTGTACACTGACTGGTGTCTCTCAGTCCCTCTCTCTCAGGGTGAGATCTGTACACTGACCGGTGTCTCTCAGTCCCTCCCTCTCTGAGGGAGATCTGTACACTGACCGGTGTCTCTCAGTCCCTCTCTCTCTGAGGGAGATCTGTACACTGACCGGTGTCTCTCAGTCCCTCTCTCTGTCAGGGGAAGATCTGTACACTGACCTGTGTCTCTCAGTCCCTCTCTCTGTCAGGGGGGAGATCTGTACACTGACCGGTGTCTCTCAGTCCCTCTCTCTCAGGGGGAGATCTGTGCACTGACCGGTGTCTCTCAGTCCCTCTCTCTCTTTCAGGGGGAGATCTGTACACTAACCGGTGTCTCTCAGTCTTTCTCTCTGTCAGGGGGAGATCTGTACACTGACCGGTGTTTCTCAGTCCCTCTCTCTCAGTGGGAGATCTGTACACTGACCTGTGTCTCTCAGTCCCTCTCTCTGTCAGGGGCAGATCTGTACACTGACCGGTGTCTCTCAGTCCCTCTCTCTCAGTGGGAGATCTGTACACTGACCTGTGTCTCTCAGTCCCTCTCTCTGTCAGGGGCAGATCTGTACACTGACCGGTGTCTCTCAGTCCCTCTCTCTGTCATGGGGAGATCTGTACACTGACCGGTGTCTCTCAGTCCCTATCTCTCAGGGTGAGATCTGTACACTGACCGGTGTCTCTCATTCCCTCTCTCTCTGGGGGAGATCTGTACACTGACCGGTGTTTCTCTGTCCCTCTCTCTCAGGGGGAGATCTGTACACTGACCAGTGTCTCTCAGTCCCTCTCTCTCAGGGGGAGATCTGTACACTGACTGGTGTCTCTCAGTCCCTCTCTCTCAGGGGGAGATCTGTACACTGACCGGTGTCTCTCAGTCCCTCCGTCTCTGAGGGAGATCTGTACACTGACCGGTGTCTCTCAGTCCCTCCCTCTCTGAGGGAGATCTGTACACTGACCGGTGTCTCTCAGTCCCTCTCTCTCTGGGTGAGATCTGAACACTGAGTGGTCTCTCTCATTCCCTCTCTCTCTGAGGGAGATCTGTACACTGACCGGTGTTTCTCAATCCCTCTCTCTCAGGGGGAGATCTGTACACTGACCAGTGTCTCTCAGTCCCTGTCTCTCTGGGGGAGCTCTGTCCACTGACCGGTTTCTCTCAGTCCCTCTCTCTCAAGGGGAGATCTGTACACTGACCGGTGTCTCTCAGTCCCTCTCTCTCTGTGGGAGATCTGTACACTGACCGGTGTCTCTCAGTCCCTCTCTCTCAGGGGGAGATCTGTACACTGACTGGTGTCTCTCAGTCCCTCTCTCTCTGAGGGAGATCTGTACACTGACCGGTGTCTCTCAGTCCCTCTCTCTGTCAGGTGGAGATCTGTACACTGACCGGTGTCTCTCAGTCCCTCTCTCTGTCAGGTGGAGATCTGTGCACTGACCGGTGTCTCTCAGTCCCTCTCTCTGTCAGGTGGAGATCTGTGCACTGACCGGTGTCTCTCAGTCCCTCTCTCCCTCAGGGGGAGATCTGTACACTGACCGGTGTCTCTGAGTCCCTCTATCTCTGGGGGAGATCTGTACACTGACCGGTGTCTCTCAGTCCCTCTCTCTCAGGGGGAGATCTGTACACTGACCTGTGTCTCTCAGTCCCTCTCTCTGTCAGGGGAAGATCTGTACACTGACCTGTGTCTCTCAGTCCCTCTCTCTGTCAGGGGGAGATCTGTACACTGACCGGTGTCTCTCAGTCCCTCTCTCTCAGGGGCAGATCTGTACACTGACTGGTGTCTCTCAGTCCCTCTCTCTCAGGGGGAGATCTGTACACTGACCGGTCTCTCTCAGTCCCTCTCTCTCTGAGGGAGATCTGTACACTGACCGGTGTCTCTCAGTCCCTCTCTCTGTCAGGGGAAGATCTGTACACTGACCTGTGTCTCTCAGTCCCTCTCTCTGTCAGGGGGAGATCTGTACACTGACCGGTGTCACTCAGTCACTCTCTCTCAGGGGGAGATCTGTGCACTGACCGGTGTCTCTCAGTCCCTCTCTCTCTTTCAGGGGGAGATCTGTACACTAACCGGTGTCTCTCAGTCCCTCTCTCTGTCAGGGGGAGATCTGTACACTGAGTGGTCTCTCTCATTCCCTCTCACTCTGAGGGAGATCTGTACACTGACCGGTGTTTCTCAGTCCCTCTCTCTCAGGGGGAGATCTGTACACTGACCAGTGTCTCTCAGTCCCTCTCTCTCAGGGGGAGATCTGTACACTGACTGGTGTCTCTCAGTCCCTCTCTCTCAGGGGGAGATCTGTACACTGACCGGTGTCTCTCAGTCCCTCCCTCTCTGAGGGAGATCTGTACACTGACCGGTGTCTCTCAGTCCCTCCCTCTCTGAGGGAGATCTGTACACTGACCGGTGTCTCTCAGTCCCTCTCTCTCAGGGGGAGATCTGTACACTGACCAGTGTCTCTCAGTCCCTGTCTCTCTGCGGGAGCTCTGTCCACAGACCAGTGTCTCTCAGTCCCTCTCTCTCAGGGGGAGATCTGTACACTGACTGGTGTCTCTCAGTCCCTCTCTCTCAGGGTGAGATCTGTACACTGACCGGTGTCTCTCAGTCCCTCTCTCTCTGTGGGAGATCTGTACACTGACCGGTGTCTCTCAGTCCCTCTCTCTCAGAGGGAGCTCTGTACACTGACCAGTGTCTCTCAGTCCCTCTCTCTCAGAGGGAGATCTGTACACTGACCGGTGTCTCTCAGTCCCAGTCTCTCTGGGGGAGCTTTGTACACTGACCGGTGTCTCTCAGTCCCTCTCTCTCAAGGGGAGATCTGTACACTGACCAGTGTCTCTCAGTCCCTGTCTCTCTGGGGGAGCTCTGTACACTGACCGGTGTCTCTCAGTCCCTCTCTCTCAAGGGGAGATCTGTACACTGACCGGTGTCTCTCAGTCCCTCTCTCTCTGGGGGAGATCTGTACACTGACCGGTGTCTCTCAGTCCCTCTCTCTCAGGGGCAGATCTGTACACTGACTGGTGTCTCTCAGTCCCTCTCTCTCAGGGGGAGATCTGTACACTGACCGGTCTCTCTCAGTCCCTCTCTCTCTGAGGGAGATCTGTACACTGACCGGTGTCTCTCAGTCCCTCTCTCTGTCAGGGGAAGATCTGTACACTGACCTGTGTCTCTCAGTCCCTCTCTCTGTCAGGGGGAGATCTGTACACTGACCGGTGTCACTCAGTCACTCTCTCTCAGGGGGAGATCTGTGCACTGACCGGTGTCTCTCAGTCCCTCTCTCTCTTTCAGGGGGAGATCTGTACACTAACCGGTGTCTCTCAGTCCCTCTCTCTGTCAGGGGGAGATCTGTACACTGAGTGGTCTCTCTCATTCCCTCTCACTCTGAGGGAGATCTGTACACTGACCGGTGTTTCTCAGTCCCTCTCTCTCAGGGGGAGATCTGTACACTGACCAGTGTCTCTCAGTCCCTCTCTCTCAGGGGGAGATCTGTACACTGACTGGTGTCTCTCAGTCCCTCTCTCTCAGGGGGAGATCTGTACACTGACCGGTGTCTCTCAGTCCCTCCCTCTCTGAGGGAGATCTGTACACTGACCGGTGTCTCTCAGTCCCTCCCTCTCTGAGGGAGATCTGTACACTGACCGGTGTCTCTCAGTCCCTCTCTCTCAGGGGGAGATCTGTACACTGACCAGTGTCTCTCAGTCCCTGTCTCTCTGCGGGAGCTCTGTCCACAGACCAGTGTCTCTCAGTCCCTCTCTCTCAGGGGGAGATCTGTACACTGACTGGTGTCTCTCAGTCCCTCTCTCTCAGGGTGAGATCTGTACACTGACCGGTGTCTCTCAGTCCCTCCCTCTCTGAGGGAGATCTGTACACTGACCGGTGTCTCTCAGTCCCTCTCTCTCTGAGGGAGATCTGTACACTGACCGGTGTCTCTCAGTCCCTCTCTCTGTCAGGGGAAGATCTGTACACTGACCTGTGTCTCTCAGTCCCTCTCTCTGTCAGGGGGGAGATCTGTACACTGACCGGTGTCTCTCAGTCCCTCTCTCTCAGGGGGAGATCTGTGCACTGACCGGTGTCTCTCAGTCCCTCTCTCTCTTTCAGGGGGAGATCTGTACACTAACCGGTGTCTCTCAGTCTTTCTCTCTGTCAGGGGGAGATCTGTACACTGACCGGTGTTTCTCAGTCCCTCTCTCTCAGTGGGAGATCTGTACACTGACCTGTGTCTCTCAGTCCCTCTCTCTGTCAGGGGCAGATCTGTACACTGACCGGTGTCTCTCAGTCCCTCTCTCTCAGTGGGAGATCTGTACACTGACCTGTGTCTCTCAGTCCCTCTCTCTGTCAGGGGCAGATCTGTACACTGACCGGTGTCTCTCAGTCCCTCTCTCTGTCATGGGGAGATCTGTACACTGACCGGTGTCTCTCAGTCCCTATCTCTCAGGGTGAGATCTGTACACTGACCGGTGTCTCTCATTCCCTCTCTCTCTGGGGGAGATCTGTACACTGACCGGTGTTTCTCTGTCCCTCTCTCTCAGGGGGAGATCTGTACACTGACCAGTGTCTCTCAGTCCCTCTCTCTCAGGGGGAGATCTGTACACTGACTGGTGTCTCTCAGTCCCTCTCTCTCAGGGGGAGATCTGTACACTGACCGGTGTCTCTCAGTCCCTCCGTCTCTGAGGGAGATCTGTACACTGACCGGTGTCTCTCAGTCCCTCCCTCTCTGAGGGAGATCTGTACACTGACCGGTGTCTCTCAGTCCCTCTCTCTCTGGGTGAGATCTGAACACTGAGTGGTCTCTCTCATTCCCTCTCTCTCTGAGGGAGATCTGTACACTGACCGGTGTTTCTCAATCCCTCTCTCTCAGGGGGAGATCTGTACACTGACCAGTGTCTCTCAGTCCCTGTCTCTCTGGGGGAGCTCTGTCCACTGACCGGTTTCTCTCAGTCCCTCTCTCTCAAGGGGAGATCTGTACACTGACCGGTGTCTCTCAGTCCCTCTCTCTCTGTGGGAGATCTGTACACTGACCGGTGTCTCTCAGTCCCTCTCTCTCAGGGGGAGATCTGTACACTGACTGGTGTCTCTCAGTCCCTCTCTCTCTGAGGGAGATCTGTACACTGACCGGTGTCTCTCAGTCCCTCTCTCTGTCAGGTGGAGATCTGTACACTGACCGGTGTCTCTCAGTCCCTCTCTCTGTCAGGTGGAGATCTGTGCACTGACCGGTGTCTCTCAGTCCCTCTCTCTGTCAGGTGGAGATCTGTGCACTGACCGGTGTCTCTCAGTCCCTCTCTCCCTCAGGGGGAGATCTGTACACTGACCGGTGTCTCTGAGTCCCTCTATCTCTGGGGGAGATCTGTACACTGACCGGTGTCTCTCAGTCCCTCTCTCTCAGGGGGAGATCTGTACACTGACCTGTGTCTCTCAGTCCCTCTCTCTGTCAGGGGAAGATCTGTACACTGACCTGTGTCTCTCAGTCCCTCTCTCTGTCAGGGGGAGATCTGTACACTGACCGGTGTCTCTCAGTCCCTCTCTCTCAGGGGCAGATCTGTACACTGACTGGTGTCTCTCAGTCCCTCTCTCTCAGGGGGAGATCTGTACACTGACCGGTCTCTCTCAGTCCCTCTCTCTCTGAGGGAGATCTGTACACTGACCGGTGTCTCTCAGTCCCTCTCTCTGTCAGGGGAAGATCTGTACACTGACCTGTGTCTCTCAGTCCCTCTCTCTGTCAGGGGGAGATCTGTACACTGACCGGTGTCACTCAGTCACTCTCTCTCAGGGGGAGATCTGTGCACTGACCGGTGTCTCTCAGTCCCTCTCTCTCTTTCAGGGGGAGATCTGTACACTAACCGGTGTCTCTCAGTCCCTCTCTCTGTCAGGGGGAGATCTGTACACTGAGTGGTCTCTCTCATTCCCTCTCACTCTGAGGGAGATCTGTACACTGACCGGTGTTTCTCAGTCCCTCTCTCTCAGGGGGAGATCTGTACACTGACCAGTGTCTCTCAGTCCCTCTCTCTCAGGGGGAGATCTGTACACTGACTGGTGTCTCTCAGTCCCTCTCTCTCAGGGGGAGATCTGTACACTGACCGGTGTCTCTCAGTCCCTCCCTCTCTGAGGGAGATCTGTACACTGACCGGTGTCTCTCAGTCCCTCCCTCTCTGAGGGAGATCTGTACACTGACCGGTGTCTCTCAGTCCCTCTCTCTCAGGGGGAGATCTGTACACTGACCAGTGTCTCTCAGTCCCTGTCTCTCTGCGGGAGCTCTGTCCACAGACCAGTGTCTCTCAGTCCCTCTCTCTCAGGGGGAGATCTGTACACTGACTGGTGTCTCTCAGTCCCTCTCTCTCAGGGTGAGATCTGTACACTGACCGGTGTCTCTCAGTCCCTCCCTCTCTGAGGGAGATCTGTACACTGACCGGTGTCTCTCAGTCCCTCTCTCTCTGAGGGAGATCTGTACACTGACCGGTGTCTCTCAGTCCCTCTCTCTGTCAGGGGAAGATCTGTACACTGACCTGTGTCTCTCAGTCCCTCTCTCTGTCAGGGGGGAGATCTGTACACTGACCGGTGTCTCTCAGTCCCTCTCTCTCAGGGGGAGATCTGTGCACTGACCGGTGTCTCTCAGTCCCTCTCTCTCTTTCAGGGGGAGATCTGTACACTAACCGGTGTCTCTCAGTCTTTCTCTCTGTCAGGGGGAGATCTGTACACTGACCGGTGTTTCTCAGTCCCTCTCTCTCAGTGGGAGATCTGTACACTGACCTGTGTCTCTCAGTCCCTCTCTCTGTCAGGGGCAGATCTGTACACTGACCGGTGTCTCTCAGTCCCTCTCTCTCAGTGGGAGATCTGTACACTGACCTGTGTCTCTCAGTCCCTCTCTCTGTCAGGGGCAGATCTGTACACTGACCGGTGTCTCTCAGTCCCTCTCTCTGTCATGGGGAGATCTGTACACTGACCGGTGTCTCTCAGTCCCTATCTCTCAGGGTGAGATCTGTACACTGACCGGTGTCTCTCATTCCCTCTCTCTCTGGGGGAGATCTGTACACTGACCGGTGTTTCTCTGTCCCTCTCTCTCAGGGGGAGATCTGTACACTGACCAGTGTCTCTCAGTCCCTCTCTCTCAGGGGGAGATCTGTACACTGACTGGTGTCTCTCAGTCCCTCTCTCTCAGGGGGAGATCTGTACACTGACCGGTGTCTCTCAGTCCCTCCGTCTCTGAGGGAGATCTGTACACTGACCGGTGTCTCTCAGTCCCTCCCTCTCTGAGGGAGATCTGTACACTGACCGGTGTCTCTCAGTCCCTCTCTCTCTGGGTGAGATCTGAACACTGAGTGGTCTCTCTCATTCCCTCTCTCTCTGAGGGAGATCTGTACACTGACCGGTGTTTCTCAATCCCTCTCTCTCAGGGGGAGATCTGTACACTGACCAGTGTCTCTCAGTCCCTGTCTCTCTGGGGGAGCTCTGTCCACTGACCGGTTTCTCTCAGTCCCTCTCTCTCAAGGGGAGATCTGTACACTGACCGGTGTCTCTCAGTCCCTCTCTCTCTGTGGGAGATCTGTACACTGACCGGTGTCTCTCAGTCCCTCTCTCTCAGGGGGAGATCTGTACACTGACTGGTGTCTCTCAGTCCCTCTCTCTCTGAGGGAGATCTGTACACTGACCGGTGTCTCTCAGTCCCTCTCTCTGTCAGGTGGAGATCTGTACACTGACCGGTGTCTCTCAGTCCCTCTCTCTGTCAGGTGGAGATCTGTGCACTGACCGGTGTCTCTCAGTCCCTCTCTCTGTCAGGTGGAGATCTGTGCACTGACCGGTGTCTCTCAGTCCCTCTCTCCCTCAGGGGGAGATCTGTACACTGACCGGTGTCTCTGAGTCCCTCTATCTCTGGGGGAGATCTGTACACTGACCGGTGTCTCTCAGTCCCTCTCTCTCAGGGGGAGATCTGTACACTGACCTGTGTCTCTCAGTCCCTCTCTCTGTCAGGGGAAGATCTGTACACTGACCTGTGTCTCTCAGTCCCTCTCTCTGTCAGGGGGAGATCTGTACACTGACCGGTGTCTCTCAGTCCCTCTCTCTCAGGGGCAGATCTGTACACTGACTGGTGTCTCTCAGTCCCTCTCTCTCAGGGGGAGATCTGTACACTGACCGGTCTCTCTCAGTCCCTCTCTCTCTGAGGGAGATCTGTACACTGACCGGTGTCTCTCAGTCCCTCTCTCTGTCAGGGGAAGATCTGTACACTGACCTGTGTCTCTCAGTCCCTCTCTCTGTCAGGGGGAGATCTGTACACTGACCGGTGTCACTCAGTCACTCTCTCTCAGGGGGAGATCTGTGCACTGACCGGTGTCTCTCAGTCCCTCTCTCTCTTTCAGGGGGAGATCTGTACACTAACCGGTGTCTCTCAGTCCCTCTCTCTGTCAGGGGGAGATCTGTACACTGAGTGGTCTCTCTCATTCCCTCTCACTCTGAGGGAGATCTGTACACTGACCGGTGTTTCTCAGTCCCTCTCTCTCAGGGGGAGATCTGTACACTGACCAGTGTCTCTCAGTCCCTCTCTCTCAGGGGGAGATCTGTACACTGACTGGTGTCTCTCAGTCCCTCTCTCTCAGGGGGAGATCTGTACACTGACCGGTGTCTCTCAGTCCCTCCCTCTCTGAGGGAGATCTGTACACTGACCGGTGTCTCTCAGTCCCTCCCTCTCTGAGGGAGATCTGTACACTGACCGGTGTCTCTCAGTCCCTCTCTCTCAGGGGGAGATCTGTACACTGACCAGTGTCTCTCAGTCCCTGTCTCTCTGCGGGAGCTCTGTCCACAGACCAGTGTCTCTCAGTCCCTCTCTCTCAGGGGGAGATCTGTACACTGACTGGTGTCTCTCAGTCCCTCTCTCTCAGGGTGAGATCTGTACACTGACCGGTGTCTCTCAGTCCCTCTCTCTCTGTGGGAGATCTGTACACTGACCGGTGTCTCTCAGTCCCTCTCTCTCAGAGGGAGCTCTGTACACTGACCAGTGTCTCTCAGTCCCTCTCTCTCAGAGGGAGATCTGTACACTGACCGGTGTCTCTCAGTCCCAGTCTCTCTGGGGGAGCTTTGTACACTGACCGGTGTCTCTCAGTCCCTCTCTCTCAAGGGGAGATCTGTACACTGACCAGTGTCTCTCAGTCCCTGTCTCTCTGGGGGAGCTCTGTACACTGACCGGTGTCTCTCAGTCCCTCTCTCTCAAGGGGAGATCTGTACACTGACCGGTGTCTCTCAGTCCCTCTCTCTCTGGGGGAGATCTGTACACTGACCGGTGTCTCTCAGTCCCTCTCTCTCAGGGGCAGATCTGTACACTGACTGGTGTCTCTCAGTCCCTCTCTCTGTCAGGGGGAGATCTGTACACTGACCGGTGTCTCTCAGTCCCTCTCTCTCAGGGGCAGATCTGTACACTGACTGGTGTCTCTCAGTCCCTCTCTCTCAGGGGGAGATCTGTACACTGACCGGTCTCTCTCAGTCCCTCTCTCTCTGAGGGAGATCTGTACACTGACCGGTGTCTCTCAGTCCCTCTCTCTGTCAGGGGAAGATCTGTACACTGACCTGTGTCTCTCAGTCCCTCTCTCTGTCAGGGGGAGATCTGTACACTGACCGGTGTCACTCAGTCACTCTCTCTCAGGGGGAGATCTGTGCACTGACCGGTGTCTCTCAGTCCCTCTCTCTCTTTCAGGGGGAGATCTGTACACTAACCGGTGTCTCTCAGTCCCTCTCTCTGTCAGGGGGAGATCTGTACACTGAGTGGTCTCTCTCATTCCCTCTCACTCTGAGGGAGATCTGTACACTGACCGGTGTTTCTCAGTCCCTCTCTCTCAGGGGGAGATCTGTACACTGACCAGTGTCTCTCAGTCCCTCTCTCTCAGGGGGAGATCTGTACACTGACTGGTGTCTCTCAGTCCCTCTCTCTCTTTCAGGGGGAGATCTGTACACTAACCGGTGTCTCTCAGTCCCTCTCTCTGTCAGGGGGAGATCTGTACACTGAGTGGTCTCTCTCATTCCCTCTCACTCTGAGGGAGATCTGTACACTGACCGGTGTTTCTCAGTCCCTCTCTCTCAGGGGGAGATCTGTACACTGACCAGTGTCTCTCAGTCCCTCTCTCTCAGGGGGAGATCTGTACACTGACTGGTGTCTCTCAGTCCCTCTCTCTCAGGGGGAGATCTGTACACTGACCGGTGTCTCTCAGTCCCTCCCTCTCTGAGGGAGATCTGTACACTGACCGGTGTCTCTCAGTCCCTCCCTCTCTGAGGGAGATCTGTACACTGACCGGTGTCTCTCAGTCCCTCTCTCTCAGGGGGAGATCTGTACACTGACCAGTGTCTCTCAGTCCCTGTCTCTCTGCGGGAGCTCTGTCCACAGACCAGTGTCTCTCAGTCCCTCTCTCTCAGGGGGAGATCTGTACACTGACTGGTGTCTCTCAGTCCCTCTCTCTCAGGGTGAGATCTGTACACTGACCGGTGTCTCTCAGTCCCTCCCTCTCTGAGGGAGATCTGTACACTGACCGGTGTCTCTCAGTCCCTCTCTCTCTGAGGGAGATCTGTACACTGACCGGTGTCTCTCAGTCCCTCTCTCTGTCAGGGGAAGATCTGTACACTGACCTGTGTCTCTCAGTCCCTCTCTCTGTCAGGGGGGAGATCTGTACACTGACCGGTGTCTCTCAGTCCCTCTCTCTCAGGGGGAGATCTGTGCACTGACCGGTGTCTCTCAGTCCCTCTCTCTCTTTCAGGGGGAGATCTGTACACTAACCGGTGTCTCTCAGTCTTTCTCTCTGTCAGGGGGAGATCTGTACACTGACCGGTGTTTCTCAGTCCCTCTCTCTCAGTGGGAGATCTGTACACTGACCTGTGTCTCTCAGTCCCTCTCTCTGTCAGGGGCAGATCTGTACACTGACCGGTGTCTCTCAGTCCCTCTCTCTCAGTGGGAGATCTGTACACTGACCTGTGTCTCTCAGTCCCTCTCTCTGTCAGGGGCAGATCTGTACACTGACCGGTGTCTCTCAGTCCCTCTCTCTGTCATGGGGAGATCTGTACACTGACCGGTGTCTCTCAGTCCCTATCTCTCAGGGTGAGATCTGTACACTGACCGGTGTCTCTCATTCCCTCTCTCTCTGGGGGAGATCTGTACACTGACCGGTGTTTCTCTGTCCCTCTCTCTCAGGGGGAGATCTGTACACTGACCAGTGTCTCTCAGTCCCTCTCTCTCAGGGGGAGATCTGTACACTGACTGGTGTCTCTCAGTCCCTCTCTCTCAGGGGGAGATCTGTACACTGACCGGTGTCTCTCAGTCCCTCCGTCTCTGAGGGAGATCTGTACACTGACCGGTGTCTCTCAGTCCCTCCCTCTCTGAGGGAGATCTGTACACTGACCGGTGTCTCTCAGTCCCTCTCTCTCTGGGTGAGATCTGAACACTGAGTGGTCTCTCTCATTCCCTCTCTCTCTGAGGGAGATCTGTACACTGACCGGTGTTTCTCAATCCCTCTCTCTCAGGGGGAGATCTGTACACTGACCAGTGTCTCTCAGTCCCTGTCTCTCTGGGGGAGCTCTGTCCACTGACCGGTTTCTCTCAGTCCCTCTCTCTCAAGGGGAGATCTGTACACTGACCGGTGTCTCTCAGTCCCTCTCTCTCTGTGGGAGATCTGTACACTGACCGGTGTCTCTCAGTCCCTCTCTCTCAGGGGGAGATCTGTACACTGACTGGTGTCTCTCAGTCCCTCTCTCTCTGAGGGAGATCTGTACACTGACCGGTGTCTCTCAGTCCCTCTCTCTGTCAGGTGGAGATCTGTACACTGACCGGTGTCTCTCAGTCCCTCTCTCTGTCAGGTGGAGATCTGTGCACTGACCGGTGTCTCTCAGTCCCTCTCTCTGTCAGGTGGAGATCTGTGCACTGACCGGTGTCTCTCAGTCCCTCTCTCCCTCAGGGGGAGATCTGTACACTGACCGGTGTCTCTGAGTCCCTCTATCTCTGGGGGAGATCTGTACACTGACCGGTGTCTCTCAGTCCCTCTCTCTCAGGGGGAGATCTGTACACTGACCTGTGTCTCTCAGTCCCTCTCTCTGTCAGGGGAAGATCTGTACACTGACCTGTGTCTCTCAGTCCCTCTCTCTGTCAGGGGGAGATCTGTACACTGACCGGTGTCTCTCAGTCCCTCTCTCTCAGGGGCAGATCTGTACACTGACTGGTGTCTCTCAGTCCCTCTCTCTCAGGGGGAGATCTGTACACTGACCGGTCTCTCTCAGTCCCTCTCTCTCTGAGGGAGATCTGTACACTGACCGGTGTCTCTCAGTCCCTCTCTCTGTCAGGGGAAGATCTGTACACTGACCTGTGTCTCTCAGTCCCTCTCTCTGTCAGGGGGAGATCTGTACACTGACCGGTGTCACTCAGTCACTCTCTCTCAGGGGGAGATCTGTGCACTGACCGGTGTCTCTCAGTCCCTCTCTCTCTTTCAGGGGGAGATCTGTACACTAACCGGTGTCTCTCAGTCCCTCTCTCTGTCAGGGGGAGATCTGTACACTGAGTGGTCTCTCTCATTCCCTCTCACTCTGAGGGAGATCTGTACACTGACCGGTGTTTCTCAGTCCCTCTCTCTCAGGGGGAGATCTGTACACTGACCAGTGTCTCTCAGTCCCTCTCTCTCAGGGGGAGATCTGTACACTGACTGGTGTCTCTCAGTCCCTCTCTCTCAGGGGGAGATCTGTACACTGACCGGTGTCTCTCAGTCCCTCCCTCTCTGAGGGAGATCTGTACACTGACCGGTGTCTCTCAGTCCCTCCCTCTCTGAGGGAGATCTGTACACTGACCGGTGTCTCTCAGTCCCTCTCTCTCAGGGGGAGATCTGTACACTGACCAGTGTCTCTCAGTCCCTGTCTCTCTGCGGGAGCTCTGTCCACAGACCAGTGTCTCTCAGTCCCTCTCTCTCAGGGGGAGATCTGTACACTGACTGGTGTCTCTCAGTCCCTCTCTCTCAGGGTGAGATCTGTACACTGACCGGTGTCTCTCAGTCCCTCTCTCTCTGTGGGAGATCTGTACACTGACCGGTGTCTCTCAGTCCCTCTCTCTCAGAGGGAGCTCTGTACACTGACCAGTGTCTCTCAGTCCCTCTCTCTCAGAGGGAGATCTGTACACTGACCGGTGTCTCTCAGTCCCAGTCTCTCTGGGGGAGCTTTGTACACTGACCGGTGTCTCTCAGTCCCTCTCTCTCAAGGGGAGATCTGTACACTGACCAGTGTCTCTCAGTCCCTGTCTCTCTGGGGGAGCTCTGTACACTGACCGGTGTCTCTCAGTCCCTCTCTCTCAAGGGGAGATCTGTACACTGACCGGTGTCTCTCAGTCCCTCTCTCTCTGGGGGAGATCTGTACACTGACCGGTGTCTCTCAGTCCCTCTCTCTCAGGGGCAGATCTGTACACTGACTGGTGTCTCTCAGTCCCTCTCTCTGTCAGGGGGAGATCTGTACACTGACCGGTGTCTCTCAGTCCCTCTCTCTCAGGGGCAGATCTGTACACTGACTGGTGTCTCTCAGTCCCTCTCTCTCAGGGGGAGATCTGTACACTGACCGGTCTCTCTCAGTCCCTCTCTCTCTGAGGGAGATCTGTACACTGACCGGTGTCTCTCAGTCCCTCTCTCTGTCAGGGGAAGATCTGTACACTGACCTGTGTCTCTCAGTCCCTCTCTCTGTCAGGGGGAGATCTGTACACTGACCGGTGTCACTCAGTCACTCTCTCTCAGGGGGAGATCTGTGCACTGACCGGTGTCTCTCAGTCCCTCTCTCTCTTTCAGGGGGAGATCTGTACACTAACCGGTGTCTCTCAGTCCCTCTCTCTGTCAGGGGGAGATCTGTACACTGAGTGGTCTCTCTCATTCCCTCTCACTCTGAGGGAGATCTGTACACTGACCGGTGTTTCTCAGTCCCTCTCTCTCAGGGGGAGATCTGTACACTGACCAGTGTCTCTCAGTCCCTCTCTCTCAGGGGGAGATCTGTACACTGACTGGTGTCTCTCAGTCCCTCTCTCTCAGGGGGAGATCTGTACACTGACCGGTGTCTCTCAGTCCCTCCCTCTCTGAGGGAGATCTGTACACTGACCGGTGTCTCTCAGTCCCTCCCTCTCTGAGGGAGATCTGTACACTGACCGGTGTCTCTCAGTCCCTCTCTCTCAGGGGGAGATCTGTACACTGACCAGTGTCTCTCAGTCCCTGTCTCTCTGCGGGAGCTCTGTCCACAGACCAGTGTCTCTCAGTCCCTCTCTCTCAGGGGGAGATCTGTACACTGACTGGTGTCTCTCAGTCCCTCTCTCTCAGGGTGAGATCTGTACACTGACCGGTGTCTCTCAGTCCCTCCCTCTCTGAGGGAGATCTGTACACTGACCGGTGTCTCTCAGTCCCTCTCTCTCTGAGGGAGATCTGTACACTGACCGGTGTCTCTCAGTCCCTCTCTCTGTCAGGGGAAGATCTGTACACTGACCTGTGTCTCTCAGTCCCTCTCTCTGTCAGGGGGGAGATCTGTACACTGACCGGTGTCTCTCAGTCCCTCTCTCTCAGGGGGAGATCTGTGCACTGACCGGTGTCTCTCAGTCCCTCTCTCTCTTTCAGGGGGAGATCTGTACACTAACCGGTGTCTCTCAGTCTTTCTCTCTGTCAGGGGGAGATCTGTACACTGACCGGTGTTTCTCAGTCCCTCTCTCTCAGTGGGAGATCTGTACACTGACCTGTGTCTCTCAGTCCCTCTCTCTGTCAGGGGCAGATCTGTACACTGACCGGTGTCTCTCAGTCCCTCTCTCTCAGTGGGAGATCTGTACACTGACCTGTGTCTCTCAGTCCCTCTCTCTGTCAGGGGCAGATCTGTACACTGACCGGTGTCTCTCAGTCCCTCTCTCTGTCATGGGGAGATCTGTACACTGACCGGTGTCTCTCAGTCCCTATCTCTCAGGGTGAGATCTGTACACTGACCGGTGTCTCTCATTCCCTCTCTCTCTGGGGGAGATCTGTACACTGACCGGTGTTTCTCTGTCCCTCTCTCTCAGGGGGAGATCTGTACACTGACCAGTGTCTCTCAGTCCCTCTCTCTCAGGGGGAGATCTGTACACTGACTGGTGTCTCTCAGTCCCTCTCTCTCAGGGGGAGATCTGTACACTGACCGGTGTCTCTCAGTCCCTCCGTCTCTGAGGGAGATCTGTACACTGACCGGTGTCTCTCAGTCCCTCCCTCTCTGAGGGAGATCTGTACACTGACCGGTGTCTCTCAGTCCCTCTCTCTCTGGGTGAGATCTGAACACTGAGTGGTCTCTCTCATTCCCTCTCTCTCTGAGGGAGATCTGTACACTGACCGGTGTTTCTCAATCCCTCTCTCTCAGGGGGAGATCTGTACACTGACCAGTGTCTCTCAGTCCCTGTCTCTCTGGGGGAGCTCTGTCCACTGACCGGTTTCTCTCAGTCCCTCTCTCTCAAGGGGAGATCTGTACACTGACCGGTGTCTCTCAGTCCCTCTCTCTCTGTGGGAGATCTGTACACTGACCGGTGTCTCTCAGTCCCTCTCTCTCAGGGGGAGATCTGTACACTGACTGGTGTCTCTCAGTCCCTCTCTCTCTGAGGGAGATCTGTACACTGACCGGTGTCTCTCAGTCCCTCTCTCTGTCAGGTGGAGATCTGTACACTGACCGGTGTCTCTCAGTCCCTCTCTCTGTCAGGTGGAGATCTGTGCACTGACCGGTGTCTCTCAGTCCCTCTCTCTGTCAGGTGGAGATCTGTGCACTGACCGGTGTCTCTCAGTCCCTCTCTCCCTCAGGGGGAGATCTGTACACTGACCGGTGTCTCTGAGTCCCTCTATCTCTGGGGGAGATCTGTACACTGACCGGTGTCTCTCAGTCCCTCTCTCTCAGGGGGAGATCTGTACACTGACCTGTGTCTCTCAGTCCCTCTCTCTGTCAGGGGAAGATCTGTACACTGACCTGTGTCTCTCAGTCCCTCTCTCTGTCAGGGGGAGATCTGTACACTGACCGGTGTCTCTCAGTCCCTCTCTCTCAGGGGCAGATCTGTACACTGACTGGTGTCTCTCAGTCCCTCTCTCTCAGGGGGAGATCTGTACACTGACCGGTCTCTCTCAGTCCCTCTCTCTCTGAGGGAGATCTGTACACTGACCGGTGTCTCTCAGTCCCTCTCTCTGTCAGGGGAAGATCTGTACACTGACCTGTGTCTCTCAGTCCCTCTCTCTGTCAGGGGGAGATCTGTACACTGACCGGTGTCACTCAGTCACTCTCTCTCAGGGGGAGATCTGTGCACTGACCGGTGTCTCTCAGTCCCTCTCTCTCTTTCAGGGGGAGATCTGTACACTAACCGGTGTCTCTCAGTCCCTCTCTCTGTCAGGGGGAGATCTGTACACTGAGTGGTCTCTCTCATTCCCTCTCACTCTGAGGGAGATCTGTACACTGACCGGTGTTTCTCAGTCCCTCTCTCTCAGGGGGAGATCTGTACACTGACCAGTGTCTCTCAGTCCCTCTCTCTCAGGGGGAGATCTGTACACTGACTGGTGTCTCTCAGTCCCTCTCTCTCAGGGGGAGATCTGTACACTGACCGGTGTCTCTCAGTCCCTCCCTCTCTGAGGGAGATCTGTACACTGACCGGTGTCTCTCAGTCCCTCCCTCTCTGAGGGAGATCTGTACACTGACCGGTGTCTCTCAGTCCCTCTCTCTCAGGGGGAGATCCGTACACTGACCAGTGTCTCTCAGTCCCTGTCTCTCTGCGGGAGCTCTGTCCACAGACCAGTGTCTCTCAGTCCCTCTCTCTCAGGGGGAGATCTGTACACTGACTGGTGTCTCTCAGTCCCTCTCTCTCAGGGTGAGATCTGTACACTGACCGGTGTCTCTCAGTCCCTCTCTCTCTGTGGGAGATCTGTACACTGACCGGTGTCTCTCAGTCCCTCTCTCTCAGAGGGAGCTCTGTACACTGACCAGTGTCTCTCAGTCCCTCTCTCTCAGAGGGAGATCTGTACACTGACCGGTGTCTCTCAGTCCCAGTCTCTCTGGGGGAGCTTTGTACACTGACCGGTGTCTCTCAGTCCCTCTCTCTCAAGGGGAGATCTGTACACTGACCAGTGTCTCTCAGTCCCTGTCTCTCTGGGGGAGCTCTGTACACTGACCGGTGTCTCTCAGTCCCTCTCTCTCAAGGGGAGATCTGTACACTGACCGGTGTCTCTCAGTCCCTCTCTCTCTGGGGGAGATCTGTACACTGACCGGTGTCTCTCAGTCCCTCTCTCTCAGGGGCAGATCTGTACACTGACTGGTGTCTCTCAGTCCCTCTCTCTCAGGGGGAGATCTGTACACTGACCGGTCTCTCTCAGTCCCTCTCTCTCTGAGGGAGATCTGTACACTGACCGGTGTCTCTCAGTCCCTCTCTCTGTCAGGGGAAGATCTGTACACTGACCTGTGTCTCTCAGTCCCTCTCTCTGTCAGGGGGAGATCTGTACACTGACCGGTGTCACTCAGTCACTCTCTCTCAGGGGGAGATCTGTGCACTGACCGGTGTCTCTCAGTCCCTCTCTCTCTTTCAGGGGGAGATCTGTACACTAACCGGTGTCTCTCAGTCCCTCTCTCTGTCAGGGGGAGATCTGTACACTGAGTGGTCTCTCTCATTCCCTCTCACTCTGAGGGAGATCTGTACACTGACCGGTGTTTCTCAGTCCCTCTCTCTCAGGGGGAGATCTGTACACTGACCAGTGTCTCTCAGTCCCTCTCTCTCAGGGGGAGATCTGTACACTGACTGGTGTCTCTCAGTCCCTCTCTCTCAGGGGGAGATCTGTACACTGACCGGTGTCTCTCAGTCCCTCCCTCTCTGAGGGAGATCTGTACACTGACCGGTGTCTCTCAGTCCCTCCCTCTCTGAGGGAGATCTGTACACTGACCGGTGTCTCTCAGTCCCTCTCTCTCAGGGGGAGATCTGTACACTGACCAGTGTCTCTCAGTCCCTGTCTCTCTGCGGGAGCTCTGTCCACAGACCAGTGTCTCTCAGTCCCTCTCTCTCAGGGGGAGATCTGTACACTGACTGGTGTCTCTCAGTCCCTCTCTCTCAGGGTGAGATCTGTACACTGACCGGTGTCTCTCAGTCCCTCCCTCTCTGAGGGAGATCTGTACACTGACCGGTGTCTCTCAGTCCCTCTCTCTCTGAGGGAGATCTGTACACTGACCGGTGTCTCTCAGTCCCTCTCTCTGTCGGGGAAGATCTGTACACTGACCTGTGTCTCTCAGTCCCTCTCTCTGTCAGGGGGGAGATCTGTACACTGACCGGTGTCTCTCAGTCCCTCTCTCTCAGGGGGAGATCTGTGCACTGACCGGTGTCTCTCAGTCCCTCTCTCTCTTTCAGGGGGAGATCTGTACACTAACCGGTGGTCTCTCAGTCTTTCTCTCTGTCAGGGGGGAGATCTGTACACTGACCGGTGTTTCTCAGTCCCTCTCTCTCAGTGGGAGATCTGTACACTGACCTGTGTCTCTCAGTCCCTCTCTCTGTCAGGGGCAGATCTGTACACTGACCGGTGTCTCTCAGTCCCTCTCTCTCAGTGGGAGATCTGTACACTGACCTGTGTCTCTCAGTCCTCTCTCTGTCAGGGGCAGATCTGTACACTGACCGGTGTCCTCTCAGTCCCTCTCTCAGTCATGGGGAGATCTGTACACTGACCGGTGTCTCTCAGTCCCTATCTCTCAGGGTGAGATCTGTACACTGACCGGTGTCTCCATTCCCTCTCTCTCTGGGGGAGATCTGTACACTGACCGGTGTTTCTCTGTCCCTCTCTCTCAGGGGGAGATCTGTACACTGACCCAGTGTCTCTCAGTCCCTCTCTCTCAGGGGGAGATCTGTACACTGACTGGTGTCTCTCAGTCCCTCTCTCTCAGGGGGAGATCTGTACACTGACCGGTGTCTCTCAGTCCCTCCGTCTCTGAGGGAGATCTGTACACTGACCGGTGTCTCTCAGTCCCCTCCCTCTCTGAGGGAGATCTGTACACTGACCGGTGTCTCTCAGTCCCTCTCTCTCTGGGTGAGATCTGAACACTGAGTGGTTCGTCTCTCATTCCCTCTCTCTCTGAGGGAGATCTGTACACTGACCGGTGTTTCTCAATCCCTCTCTCTCAGGGGAGATCTGTACACTGACCAGTGTCTCTCAGTCCCTGTCTCTCTGGGGGAGCTCTGTCCACTGACCGGTTTCTCTCAGTCCCTCTCTCTCAAGGGGAGATCTGTACACTGACCGGTGTCTCTCAGTCCCTCCTCTCTCTGTGGGAGATCTGTACACTGACCGGTGTCTCTCAGTCCCTCTCTCTCAGGGGGAGATCTGTACACTGACTGGTGTCTCTCAGTCCCTCTCTCTCTGAGGGAGATCTGTACACTGACCGGTGTCTCTCAGTCCCTCTCTCTGTCAGGTGGAGATCTGTACACTGACCGGTGTCTCTCAGTCCCTCTCTCTGTCAGGTGGAGATCTGTGCACTGACCGGTGTCTCTCAGTCCCTCTCTCTGTCAGGTGGAGATCTGTGCACTGACCGGTGTCTCTCAGTCCCTCTCTCCCTCAGGGGGAGATCTGTACACTGACCGGTGTCTCTGAGTCCCTCTATCTCTGGGGGAGATCTGTACACTGACCGGTGTCTCTCAGTCCCTCTCTCTCAGGGGGAGATCTGTACACTGACCTGTGTCTCTCAGTCCCTCTCTCTGTCAGGGGAAGATCTGTACACTGACCTGTGTCTCTCAGTCCCTCTCTCTGTCAGGGGGAGATCTGTACACTGACCGGTGTCTCTCAGTCCCTCTCTCTCAGGGGCAGATCTGTACACTGACTGGTGTCTCTCAGTCCCTCTCTCACAGGGGGAGATCTGTACACTGACCGGTCTCTCTCAGTCCCTCTCTCTCTGAGGGAGATCTGTACACTGACCGGTGTCTCTCAGTCCCTCTCTCTGTCAGGGGAAGATCTGTACACTGACCTGTGTCTCTCAGTCCCTCTCTCTGTCAGGGGGAGATCTGTACACTGACCGGTGTCACTCAGTCACTCTCTCTCAGGGGGAGATCTGTGCACTGACCGGTGTCTCTCAGTCCCTCTCTCTCTTTCAGGGGGAGATCTGTACACTAACCGGTGTCTCTCAGTCCCTCTCTCTGTCAGGGGGAGATCTGTACACTGAGTGGTCTCTCTCATTCCCTCTCACTCTGAGGGAGATCTGTACACTGACCGGTGTTTCTCAGTCCCTCTCTCTCAGGGGGAGATCTGTACACTGACCAGTGTCTCTCAGTCCCTCTCTCTCAGGGGGAGATCTGTACACTGACTGGTGTCTCTCAGTCCCTCTCTCTCAGGGGGAGATCTGTACACTGACCGGTGTCTCTCAGTCCCTCCCTCTCTGAGGGAGATCTGTACACTGACCGGTGTCTCTCAGTCCCTCCCTCTCTGAGGGAGATCTGTACACTGACCGGTGTCTCTCAGTCCCTCTCTCTCTGGGTGAGATCTGTACACTGAGTGGTCTCTCTCATTCCCTCTCTCTCTGAGGGAGATCTGTACACTGACCGGTGTTTCTCAGTCCCTCTCTCTCAGGGGGAGATCTGTACACTGACCAGTGTCTCTCAGTCCCTGTCTCTCTGCGGGAGCTCTGTCCACAGACCAGTGTCTCTCAGTCCCTCTCTCTCAGGGGGAGATCTGTACACTGACTGGTGTCTCTCAGTCCCTCTCTCTCAGGGTGAGATCTGTACACTGACCGGTGTCTCTCAGTCCCTCCCTCTCTGAGGGAGATCTGTACACTGACCGGTGTCTCTCAGTCCCTCTCTCTCTGAGGGAGATCTGTACACTGACCGGTGTCTCTCAGTCCCTCTCTCTGTCAGGGGAAGATCTGTACACTGACCTGTGTCTCTCAGTCCCTCTCTCTGTCAGGGGGGAGATCTGTACACTGACCGGTGTCTCTCAGTCCCTCTCTCTCAGGGGGAGATCTGTGCACTGACCGGTGTCTCTCAGTCCCTCTCTCTCTTTCAGGGGGAGATCTGTACACTAACCGGTGTCTCTCAGTCTTTCTCTCTGTCAGGGGGAGATCTGTACACTGACCGGTGTTTCTCAGTCCCTCTCTCTCAGTGGGAGATCTGTACACTGACCTGTGTCTCTCAGTCCCTCTCTCTGTCAGGGGCAGATCTGTACACTGACCGGTGTCTCTCAGTCCCTCTCTCTCAGTGGGAGATCTGTACACTGACCTGTGTCTCTCAGTCCCTCTCTCTGTCAGGGGCAGATCTGTACACTGACCGGTGTCTCTCAGTCCCTCTCTCTGTCATGGGGAGATCTGTACACTGACCGGTGTCTCTCAGTCCCTATCTCTCAGGGTGAGATCTGTACACTGACCGGTGTCTCTCATTCCCTCTCTCTCTGGGGGAGATCTGTACACTGACCGGTGTTTCTCTGTCCCTCTCTCTCAGGGGGAGATCTGTACACTGACCAGTGTCTCTCAGTCCCTCTCTCTCAGGGGGAGATCTGTACACTGACTGGTGTCTCTCAGTCCCTCTCTCTCAGGGGAGATCTGTACACTGACCGGTGTCTCTCAGTCCCTCCGTCTCTGAGGGAGATCTGTACACTGACCGGTGTCTCTCAGTCCCTCCCTCTCTGAGGGAGATCTGTACACTGACCGGTGTCTCTCAGTCCCTCTCTCTCTGGGTGAGATCTGAACACTGAGTGGTCTCTCTCATTCCCTCTCTCTCTGAGGGAGATCTGTACACTGACCGGTGTTTCTCAATCCCTCTCTCTCAGGGGGAGATCTGTACACTGACCAGTGTCTCTCAGTCCCTGTCTCTCTGGGGGAGCTCTGTCCACTGACCGGTTTCTCTCAGTCCCTCTCTCTCAAGGGGAGATCTGTACACTGACCGGTGTCTCTCAGTCCCTCTCTCTCTGTGGGAGATCTGTACACTGACCGGTGTCTCTCAGTCCCTCTCTCTCAGGGGGAGATCTGTACACTGACTGGTGTCTCTCAGTCCCTCTCTCTCTGAGGGAGATCTGTACACTGACCGGTGTCTCTCAGTCCCTCTCTCTGTCAGGTGGAGATCTGTACACTGACCGGTGTCTCTCAGTCCCTCTCTCTGTCAGGTGGAGATCTGTGCACTGACCGGTGTCTCTCAGTCCCTCTCTCTGTCAGGTGGAGATCTGTGCACTGACCGGTGTCTCTCAGTCCCTCTCTCCCTCAGGGGGAGATCTGTACACTGACCGGTGTCTCTGAGTCCCTCTATCTCTGGGGGAGATCTGTACACTGACCGGTGTCTCTCAGTCCCTCTCTCTCAGGGGGAGATCTGTACACTGACCTGTGTCTCTCAGTCTCTCTCTTTCAGGGGGAGATCTGTGCACTGACCGGTGTCTCTCAGTCCCTCTCTCTGTCAGGGGGAGATCTGTACACTGACCGGTGTCTCTGAGTCCCTCTATCTCTGGGGGAGATCTGTACACTGACCGGTGTCTCTCAGTCCCTCTCTCTCAGGGGGAGATCTGTACACTTACCGGTGTCTCTCAGTCCCTCTCTTTCAGGGGGAGATCTGTACACTGACCGGTTTCTCTCAGTCCCTCTCTCTCTGGGTGAGATCTGTACACTGACTGGTCTCTCTCAGTCCCTCTCTCTCTCAGGGGGAGATCTGTGCACTGACTGGTGTCTCTCAGTCCCTCTCTCTCAGGGGGAGATCTGTACACTGACCGGTGTCTCTCAGTCCCTCTCTCTCAGGCGGAGATCTGTACACTGACCGGTGTCTCTCAGTCCCTCTACACTGACTGGTGTCTCTCAGTCCCTCTCTCTCAGGGGGAGATCTGTACACTGACCGGTGTCTCTCAGTCCCTCTCTCTGTCAGGTGGAGATCTGTGCACTGACCGGTGTCTCTCAGTCCCTCTCTCTGTCAGGTGGAGATCTGTGCACTGACCGGTGTCTCTCAGTCCCTCTCTCTCAGGGGGAGATCTGTACACTGACCGGTGTCTCTCAGTCCCTCTCTCTGTCAGGGGAAGATCTGTACACTGACCTGTGTCTCTCAGTCCCTCTCTCTGTCAGGGGGAGATCTGTACACTGACCGGTGTCTCTCAGTCCCTCTCTCTCAGGGGGAGATCTGTGCACTGACCGGTGTCTCTCAGTCCCTCTCTCTCTTTCAGGGGGAGATCTGTACACTAACCGGTGTCTCTCAGTCCCTCTCTCTCTGAGGGAGATCTGTACACTGACCGGTGTCTCTCAGTCCCTCTCTCTGTCAGGGGCAGATCTGTACACTGACCGGTGTCTCTCAGTCCCTCTCTCTGTCATGGGGAGATCTGTACACTGACCGGTGTCTCTCAGTCCCTCTCTCTCAGGGTGAGATCTGTACACTGACCGGTGTCTCTCATTCCCTCTCTCTCTGGGGGAGATCTGTACACTGACTGGTCTCTCTCAGTCCCTCTCTCTCTTTCAGGGAGAGATCTGTACACTAACCGGTGTCTCTCAGTCCCTCTCTCTGTCAGGGGGAGATCTGTACACTGACCGGTGTCTCTCAGTCCCTCTCTCTCAGGGGGAGATCTGTACACTGACCGGTGTCTCTCAGTCCCTCCCTCTCTGAGGGAGATCTGTACACTGACCGGTGTCTCTCAGTCCCTCTCTCTCTGAGGGAGATCTGTACACTGACCGGTGTCTCTCAGTCCCTCTCTCTGTCAGGGGAAGATCTGTACACTGACCTGTGTCTCTCAGTCCCTCTCTCTGTCAGGGGGGAGATCTGTACACTGACCGGTGTCTCTCAGTCCCTCTCTCTCAGGGGGAGATCTGTGCACTGACCGGTGTCTCTCAGTCCCTCTCTCTCTTTCAGGGGGAGATCTGTACACTAACCGGTGTCTCTCAGTCTTTCTCTCTGTCAGGGGGAGATCTGTACACTGACCGGTATTTCTCAGTCCCTCTCTCTCAGTGGGAGATCTGTACACTGACCTGTGTCTCTCAGTCCCTCTCTCTGTCAGGGGCAGATCTGTACACTGACCGGTGTCTCTCAGTCCCTCTCTCTCAGTGGGAGATCTGTACACTGACCTGTGTCTCTCAGTCCCTCTCTCTGTCAGGGGCAGATCTGTACACTGACCGGTGTCTCTCAGTCCCTCTCTCTGTCATGGGGAGATCTGTACACTGACCGGTGTCTCTCAGTCCCTATCTCTCAGGGTGAGATCTGTACACTGACCGGTGTCTCTCATTCCCTCTCTCTCTGGGGGAGATCTGTACACTGACCGGTGTTTCTCTGTCCCTCTCTCTCAGGGGGAGATCTGTACACTGACCAGTGTCTCTCAGTCCCTCTCTCTCAGGGGGAGATCTGTACACTGACTGGTGTCTCTCAGTCCCTCTCTCTCAGGGGGAGATCTGTACACTGACCGGTGTCTCTCAGTCCCTCCGTCTCTGAGGGAGATCTGTACACTGACCGGTGTCTCTCAGTCCCTCCCTCTCTGAGGGAGATCTGTACACTGACCGGTGTCTCTCAGTCCCTCTCTCTCTGGGTGAGATCTGAACACTGAGTGGTCTCTCTCATTCCCTCTCTCTCTGAGGGAGATCTGTACACTGACCGGTGTTTCTCAATCCCTCTCTCTCAGGGGGAGATCTGTACACTGACCAGTGTCTCTCAGTCCCTGTCTCTCTGGGGGAGCTCTGTCCACTGACCGGTTTCTCTCAGTCCCTCTCTCTCAAGGGGAGATCTGTACACTGACCGGTGTCTCTCAGTCCCTCTCTCTCTGTGGGAGATCTGTACACTGACCGGTGTCTCTCAGTCCCTCTCTCTCAGGGGGAGATCTGTACACTGACTGGTGTCTCTCAGTCCTTCTCTCTCTGAGGGAGATCTGTACACTGACCGGTGTCTCTCAGTCCCTCTCTCTGTCAGGTGGAGATCTGTACACTGACCGGTGTCTCTCAGTCCCTCTCTCTGTCAGGTGGAGATCTGTGCACTGACCGGTGTCTCTCAGTCCCTCTCTCTGTCAGGTGGAGATCTGTGCACTGACCGGTGTCTCTCAGTCCCTCTCTCCCTCAGGGGGAGATCTGTACACTGACCGGTGTCTCTGAGTCCCTCTATCTCTGGGGGAGATCTGTACACTGACCGGTGTCTCTCAGTCCCTCTCTCTCAGGGGGAGATCTGTACACTGACCTGTGTCTCTCAGTCTCTCTCTTTCAGGGGGAGATCTGTGCACTGACCGGTGTCTCTCAGTCCCTCTCTCTGTCAGGGGGAGATCTGTACACTGACCGGTGTCTCTGAGTCCCTCTATCTCTGGGGGAGATCTGTACACTGACCGGTGTCTCTCAGTCCCTCTCTCTCAGGGGGAGATCTGTACACTTACCGGTGTCTCTCAGTCCCTCTCTTTCAGGGGGAGATCTGTACACTGACCGGTTTCTCTCAGTCCCTCTCTCTCTGGGTGAGATCTGTACACTGACTGGTCTCTCTCAGTCCCTCTCTCTCTCAGGGGGAGATCTGTGCACTGACTGGTGTCTCTCAGTCCCTCTCTCTCAGGGGGAGATCTGTACACTGACCGGTGTCTCTCAGTCCCTCTCTCTCAGGCGGAGATCTGTACACTGACCGGTGTCTCTCAGTCCCTCTACACTGACTGGTGTCTCTCAGTCCCTCTCTCTCAGGGGGAGATCTGTACACTGACCGGTGTCTCTCAGTCCCTCTCTCTGTCAGGTGGAGATCTGTGCACTGACCGGTGTCTCTCAGTCCCTCTCTCTGTCAGGTGGAGATCTGTGCACTGACCGGTGTCTCTCAGTCCCTCTCTCTCAGGGGGAGATCTGTACACTGACCGGTGTCTCTCAGTCCCTCTCTCTGTCAGGGGAAGATCTGTACACTGACCTGTGTCTCTCAGTCCCTCTCTCTGTCAGGGGGAGATCTGTACACTGACCGGTGTCTCTCAGTCCCTCTCTCTCAGGGGGAGATCTGTGCACTGACCGGTGTCTCTCAGTCCCTCTCTCTCTTTCAGGGGGAGATCTGTACACTAACCGGTGTCTCTCAGTCCCTCTCTCTCTGAGGGAGATCTGTACACTGACCGGTGTCTCTCAGTCCCTCTCTCTGTCAGGGGCAGATCTGTACACTGACCGGTGTCTCTCAGTCCCTCTCTCTGTCATGGGGAGATCTGTACACTGACCGGTGTCTCTCAGTCCCTCTCTCTCAGGGTGAGATCTGTACACTGACCGGTGTCTCTCATTCCCTCTCTCTCTGGGGGAGATCTGTACACTGACTGGTCTCTCTCAGTCCCTCTCTCTCTTTCAGGGAGAGATCTGTACACTAACCGGTGTCTCTCAGTCCCTCTCTCTGTCAGGGGGAGATCTGTACACTGACCGGTGTCTCTCAGTCCCTCTCTCTCAGGGGGAGATCTGTACACTGACCGGTGTCTCTCAGTCCCTCTCTCTCAGGGGGAGATCTGTACACTGACTGGTGTCTCTCATTCCCTCTCTCTCAGGGGGAGATCTGTACACTGACCGGTGTCTCTCAGTCCCTCTCTCTCAGGGGGAGATCTGTACACATACTGGTGTCTCTCAGTCCCTCTCTCTCAGGGGGAGATCTGTACACTGACTGGTGTCTCTCAGTCCCTCTCTCTCAGGGGGAGATCTGTACACTGACCGGTCTCTCTCAGTCCCTCTCTCTCTGAGGGAGATCTGTACACTGACCAGTGTCTCTCAGTCCCTCTCTCTCTGAGGGAGATCTGTGCACTGACCGGTGTCTCTCAGTCCCTCTCTCTCAGAGGGATATCTGTACACTGACCGGTGTCTCTCAGTCCCTCTCTCTCTGGGGGAGATCTGTACACTGACCGGTGTTTCTCTGTCCCTCTCTCTCAGGGGGAGATCTGTACACTGACCAGTGTCTCTCAGTCCCTCTCTCTCAGGGGGAGATCTGTACACTGACTGGTGTCTCTCAGTCCCTCTCTCTCAGGGGGAGATCTGTACACTGACCGGTGTCTCTCAGTCCCTCTCTCTCTGGGTGAGATCTGAACACTGAGTGGTCTCTCTCATTCCCTCTCTCTCTGAGGGAGATCTGTACACAGACCGGTGTTTCTCAGTCCCTCTCTCTCAGGGGGAGATCTGTACACTGACCAGTGTCTCTCATTCCCTGTCTCTCTGGGGGAGCTCTGTACACTGACCGGTGTCTCTCAGTCCCTCTCTCTCAAGGGGAGATCTGTCCACTGACCGGTTTCTCTCAGTCCCTCTCTCTCAAGGGGAGATCTGTACACTGACCGGTGTCTCTCAGTCCCTCTCTCTCTGTGGGAGATCTGTACACTGACCGGTGTCTCTCAGTCCCTCTCTCTCAGGGGGAGATCTGTACACTGACTGGTGTCTCTCAGTCCCTCTCTCTCAGGGGGAGATCTGTACACTGACCGGTCTCTCTCAGTCCCTCTCTCTCTGAGGGAGATCTGTACACTGACCGGTGTCTCTCAGTCCCTCTCTCTGTCAGGGGAAGATCTGTACACTGACCTGTGTCTCTCAGTCCCTCTCTCTGTCAGGGGGAGATCTGTACACTGACCGGTGTCTCTCAGTCCCTCTCTCTCAGGGGGAGATCTGTGCACTGACCGGTGTCTCTCAGTCCCTCACTCTCTTTCAGGGGGAGATCTGTACACTAACCGGTGTCTCTCAGTCCCTCTCTCTGTCAGGGGGAGATCTGTACACTGACCGGTGTCTCTCAGTCCCTCTCTCTGTCAGGGGGAGATCTGTACACTGACCGGTGTCTCTCAGTCCCTCTCTCTCAGGGGGAGATCTGTACACTGACTGGTGTCTCTCATTCCCTCTCTCTCAGGGGGAGATCTGTACACTGACCGGTGTCTCTCAGTCCCTCTCTCTCAGGGGGAGATCTGTACACTGACTGGTGTCTCTCAGTCCCTCTCTCTCAGGGGGAGATCTGTACACTGACTGGTGTATCTCAGTCCCTCTCTCTCAGGGGGATATCTGTACACTGACCGGTCTCTCTCAGTCCCTGTCTCTCTGAGGGAGATCTGAACACTGACCTGTGTCTCTCAGTCCCTCTCTCTGTCAGGGGAAGATCTGTACACTGACCTGTGTCTCTCAGTCCCTCTCTCTGTCAGGGGAAGATCTGTACACTGACCGGTGTCTCTCAGTCCCTCTCTCTGTCAGGGGGAGATCTGTACACTGACCGGTGTCTCTCAGTCCCTCTCTCTCAGGGGGAGATCTGTACACTGACCGGTGTCTCTCAGTCCCTCTCTCTGTCATGGGGAGATCTGTACACTGACCGGTGTCTCTCAGTCCCTCTCTCTCAGGGTGAGATCTGTACACTGAGTGGTCTCTCTCATTCCCTCTCTCTCTGAGGGAGATCTGTACACTGACCGGTGTTTCTCAGTCCCTCTCTCTCAGGGGGAGATCAGTACACTGACAAGTGTCTCTCAGTCCCTGTCTCTCTGCGGGAGCTCTGTCCACTGACCGGTGTCTCTCAGTCCCTCTCTCTCAAGGGGAGATCTGTACACTGACCGGTGTCTCTCAGTCACTCTCTCTCTGGGGGAGATCTGTACACTAACCGGTGTCTCTCAGTCCCTCTCTCTGTCAGGGGGAGATCTGTACACTGACCGGTGTCTCTCAGTCCCTCTCTCTCAGGGGGAGATCTGTACACTGACCGGTGTCTCTCAGTCCCTCTCTCTCAGGGGGAGATCTGTACACTGACTGGTGTCTCTCATTCCCTCTCTCTCAGGGGGAGATCTGTACACTGACCGGTGTCTCTCAGTCCCTCTCTCTCAGGGGGAGATCTGTACACATACTGGTGTCTCTCAGTCCCTCTCTCTCAGGGGGAGATCTGTACACTGACTGGTGTCTCTCAGTCCCTCTCTCTCAGGGGGAGATCTGTACACTGACCGGTCTCTCTCAGTCCCTCTCTCTCTGAGGGAGATCTGTACACTGACCAGTGTCTCTCAGTCCCTCTCTCTCTGAGGGAGATCTGTGCACTGACCGGTGTCTCTCAGTCCCTCTCTCTCAGAGGGATATCTGTACACTGACCGGTGTCTCTCAGTCCCTCTCTCTCTGGGGGAGATCTGTACACTGACCGGTGTTTCTCTGTCCCTCTCTCTCAGGGGGAGATCTGTACACTGACCAGTGTCTCTCAGTCCCTCTCTCTCAGGGGGAGATCTGTACACTGACTGGTGTCTCTCAGTCCCTCTCTCTCAGGGGGAGATCTGTACACTGACCGGTGTCTCTCAGTCCCTCTCTCTCTGGGTGAGATCTGAACACTGAGTGGTCTCTCTCATTCCCTCTCTCTCTGAGGGAGATCTGTACACAGACCGGTGTTTCTCAGTCCCTCTCTCTCAGGGGGAGATCTGTACACTGACCAGTGTCTCTCATTCCCTGTCTCTCTGGGGGAGCTCTGTACACTGACCGGTGTCTCTCAGTCCCTCTCTCTCAAGGGGAGATCTGTCCACTGACCGGTTTCTCTCAGTCCCTCTCTCTCAAGGGGAGATCTGTACACTGACCGGTGTCTCTCAGTCCCTCTCTCTCTGTGGGAGATCTGTACACTGACCGGTGTCTCTCAGTCCCTCTCTCTCAGGGGGAGATCTGTACACTGACTGGTGTCTCTCAGTCCCTCTCTCTCAGGGGGAGATCTGTACACTGACCGGTCTCTCTCAGTCCCTCTCTCTCTGAGGGAGATCTGTACACTGACCGGTGTCTCTCAGTCCCTCTCTCTGTCAGGGGAAGATCTGTACACTGACCTGTGTCTCTCAGTCCCTCTCTCTGTCAGGGGGAGATCTGTACACTGACCGGTGTCTCTCAGTCCCTCTCTCTCAGGGGGAGATCTGTGCACTGACCGGTGTCTCTCAGTCCCTCACTCTCTTTCAGGGGGAGATCTGTACACTAACCGGTGTCTCTCAGTCCCTCTCTCTGTCAGGGGGAGATCTGTACACTGACCGGTGTCTCTCAGTCCCTCTCTCTGTCAGGGGGAGATCTGTACACTGACCGGTGTCTCTCAGTCCCTCTCTCTCAGGGGGAGATCTGTACACTGACTGGTGTCTCTCATTCCCTCTCTCTCAGGGGGAGATCTGTACACTGACCGGTGTCTCTCAGTCCCTCTCTCTCAGGGGGAGATCTGTACACTGACTGGTGTCTCTCAGTCCCTCTCTCTCAGGGGGAGATCTGTACACTGACTGGTGTATCTCAGTCCCTCTCTCTCAGGGGGATATCTGTACACTGACCGGTCTCTCTCAGTCCCTGTCTCTCTGAGGGAGATCTGAACACTGACCTGTGTCTCTCAGTCCCTCTCTCTGTCAGGGGAAGATCTGTACACTGACCTGTGTCTCTCAGTCCCTCTCTCTGTCAGGGGAAGATCTGTACACTGACCGGTGTCTCTCAGTCCCTCTCTCTGTCAGGGGGAGATCTGTACACTGACCGGTGTCTCTCAGTCCCTCTCTCTGTCAGGGGGAGATCTGTACACTGACCGGTGTCTCTCAGTCCCTCTCTCTGTCATGGGGAGATCTGTACACTGACCGGTGTCTCTCAGTCCCTCTCTCTCAGGGTGAGATCTGTACACTGAGTGGTCTCTCTCATTCCCTCTCTCTCTGAGGGAGATCTGTACACTGACCGGTGTTTCTCAGTCCCTCTCTCTCAGGGGGAGATCAGTACACTGACAAGTGTCTCTCAGTCCCTGTCTCTCTGCGGGAGCTCTGTCCACTGACCGGTGTCTCTCAGTCCCTCTCTCTCAAGGGGAGATCTGTACACTGACCGGTGTCTCTCAGTCACTCTCTCTCTGGGGGAGATCTGTACACTGACCGGTGTCTCTCAGTCCCTCTCTCTCAGGGGGAGATCTGTACACTGACTGGTGTCTCTCAGTCCCTCTCTCTCAGGGGGAGATCTGTACACTGACCGGTCTCTCTCAGTCCCTCTCTCTCTGAGGGAGATCTGTACACTGACCGGTGTCTCTCAGTCCCTCTCTCTGTCAGGGGAAGATCTGTACACTGACCTGTGTCTCTCAGTCCCTCTCTCTGTCATGGGGAGATCTGTACACTGACCGGTGTCTCTCAGTCCCTCTCTCTCAGGGGGAGATCTGTACACTGACCGGTGTCTCTCAGTCCCTCTCTCTCAGGGTGAGATCTGTACACTGACCCGTGTCTCTCATTCCCTCTCTCTCTGGGGGAGATCTGTACACTGACCGGTGTTTCTCTGTCCCTCTCTCTCAGGGGGAGATCTGTACACTGACCGGTGTCTCTCAGTCCCTCTCTCTCAGGGGGAGATCTGTACACTGACTGGTGTCTCTCAGTCCCTCTCTCTCAGGGGGAGATCTGTACACTGACCGGTGTCTCTCAGTCCCTCCCTCTCTGAGGGAGATCTGTACACTGACCGGTGTCTCTCAGTCCCTCCCTCTCTGAGGGAGATCTGTACACTGACCGGTGTCTCTCAGTCCCTCCCTCTCTGAGGGAGATCTGTACACTGACCGGTGTCTCTCAGTCCCTCTCTCTGTCAGGGGAAGATCTGTATACTGACCTGTGTCTTTCAGTCCCTCTCTCTGTCAGGGGGAGATCTGTACACTGACCGGTGTCTCTCAGTCCCTCTCTCTCAGGGGGAGATCTGTGCACTCACCGGTGTCTCTCAGTCCCTCTCTCTCTTTCAGGGGGAGATCTGTACACTAACCGGTGTCTCTCAGTCCCTCTCTCTGTCAGGGGGAGATCTGTACACTGACCGGTGTCTCTCAGTCCCTCTCTCTCTGAGGGAGATCTGTACACTGACCGGTGTCTCTCAGTCCCTCTCTCTGTCATGGGGAGATCTGTACACTGAACGGTGACTCTCAGTCCCTCTCTCTCAGGGTGAGATCTGTACACTGACCGGTGTCTCTCATTCCCTCTCTCTATGGGGGAGATCTGTACACTGACTGGTCTCTCTCAGTCCCTCTCTCTCTTTCAGGGAGAGATCTGTACACTAACCGGTGTCTCTCAGTCCCTCTCTCTGTCAGGGGGAGATCTGTACACTGACCGGTGTCTCTCAGTCCCTCTCTCTCAGGGGGAGATCTGTACACTGACTGGTGTCTCTCATTCCCTCTCTCTCAGGGGGAGATCTGTACACTGACCGGTGTCTCTCAGTCCCTCTCTCTCAGGGGGAGATCTGTACACTGACTGGTGTCTCTCAGTCCCTCTCTCTCAGGGGGAGATCTGTACACTGACTGGTGTCTCTCAGTCCCTCTCTCTCAGGGGGAGATCTGTACACTGACTGGTCTCTCTCAGTCCCTCTCTCTCTGAGGGAGATCTGTACACTGACCAGTGTCTCTCAGTCCCTCTCTCTGTCAGGGGAAGATCTGTATACTGACCTGTGTCTCTCAGTCCCTCTCTCTGTCAGGGGAAGATCTGTACACTGACCGGTGTCTCTCAGTCCCTCTCTCTGTCAGGGGGAGATCTGTACACTGACCGGTGTCTCTCAGTCCCTCTCTCTCAGGGGGAGATCTGTACACTAACCGGTGTCTCTCAGTCCCACTCTCTGTCATGGGGAGATCTGTACACTGACCGGTGTCTCTCAGTCCCTCTCTCTCAGGGTGAGATCTGTACACTGACCGGTGTCTCTCATTCCCTCTCTCTCTGGGGGAGATCTGTACACTGACTGGTCTCTCTCAGTCCCTCTCTCTCTTTCAGGGAGAGATCTGTACACTAACCGGTGTCTCTCAGTCCCTCTCTCTGTCAGGGGGAGATCTGTACACTGACCTGTGTCTCTCAGTCCCTCTCTCTCAGGGGGAGATCTGTACACTGACCGGTGTCTCTCAGTCCCTCCCTCTCTGAGGGAGATCTGTACACTGACCGGTGTCTCTCAGTCCCTCTCTCTGTGGGTGAGATCTGTACACTGTGTGGTCTCTCACATTCCCTCTCTCTCTGAGGGAGATCTGTACACTGACCGGTGTTATTCAGTCCCTCTCTCTCAGGGGGAGATCTGTACACTGACCAGTGTCTCTCAGTCCCTGTCACTCTGGGGGAGCTCTGTCCACTGACCGGTGTCTCTCAGTCCCTCTCTCTCAAGGGGAGATCTGTACACTGACCGGTGTCTCTCAGTCCCTCTCTCTCTGGGGGAGATCTGTACACTGACCGGTGTCTCTCAGTCCCTCTCTCTCAGGGGGTGATCTGTACACTGACTGGTGTCTCTCAGTCCCTCTCTCTCAGGGGGAGATCTGTACACTGACCGGTCTCTCTCAGTCCCTCTCTCTCTGAGGGAGATCTGTACACTGACCGGTGTCTCTCAGTCCCTCCCTCTGTCAGGGGAAGATCTGTACACTGACCTGTGTCTCTCAGTCCCTCTCTCTGTCAGGGGGAGATCTGTACACTGACCGGTGTCTCTCAGTCCCTCTCTCTCAGGGGGAGATCTGTGCACTGACCGGTGTCTCTCAGTCCCTCTCTCTCTTTCAGGGGGAGATCTGTACACTAACCGGTGTCTCTCAGTCCCTCTCTCTGTCAGGGGGAGATCTGTACACTGACCGGTGTCTCTCAGTCACTCTCTCTCAGGGGAGATCTGTACACTGACTGGTGTCTCTCAGTCCCTCTCTCTCAGGGGGAGATATGTACACTGACCGGTGTCTCTCAGTCCCTCCCTCTCTGAGGGAAATCTGTACACTGACCGGTGTCTCTCAGTCCCTCCCTCTCTGAGGGAGATCTGTACACTGACCGGTGTCTCTCAGTCCCTCTCTCTCTGGGTGAGATCTGTACACTGAGTGGTCTCTCTCATTCCCTCTCTCTCTGAGGGAGATCTGTACACTGACCGGTGTTTCTCAGTCCCTCTCTCTCAGGGGGAGATCTGTACACTGACCGGTGTCTCTCAGTCCCTCTCTCTCTCAGGGGGAGATCTATACACTGACCGGTGTCTCTCAGTCCCTCTCTCTCTCAGGGGGAGATCTGTACACTGACCAGTGTCTCTCAGTCCCTCTCTCTGTCAGGGGGAGATCTGTACACTGACCGGTGTCTCTCAGTCCCTCTCTCAGGGGGAGATCTGTACACTGACTGGTGTCTCTCAGTCCCTCTCTCTTAGGGGGAGATCTGTACACTGACCGGTGTCTCTCAGTCCGTCCCTCTCTGAGGGAGATCTGTACACTGACCGGTGTTTCTCAGTCCCTCTCTCTCAGTGGGAGATCTGTACACTGACCGGTGTCTCTCAGTCCCTCTCTCTGTCAGGGGGAGATCTGTACACTGAACGGTGTCTCTCAGTACCTCTCTCTGTCAGGGGGAGATCTGTACACTGACCGGTGTCTCTCAGTCCCTCTCTCTCTGGGGGAGATCTGTACACTTACTGGTCTCTCTCATTCCCTCTCTGTCGGAGGGAGGTCTGTACACTGACCGGTGTCTCTCAGTCCCTCTCTCTCAGGGGGAGATCTGTACACTAACCGGTGTCTCTCAGTCCCTCTCTCTGTCAGGGGGAGATCTGTACACTCACCGGTGTCTCTCAGTCTCTCCCTCCCTCAGGTGGAGATCTGTACACTGACCGGTGTCTCTCAGTCCCTCTCTCTCTGAGGGAGATCTGTACACTGACCGGTGTCTCTCAGTCCCTCTCTCTGTCAGGTGGAGATCTGTACACTAACCGGTGTCTCTCAGTCCTCTCTCTCAGGGGGAGATCTGTGCACTGACCGGTGTCTCTCAGTCTCTCTCTCCCTCAGGGGGAGATCTGTACACTGACTGGTGTATGTCAGTCCCTCTCTCTGTCAGGGGGAGATATGTACACTGACCGGTGTCTCTCAGTCCCTCTCTCTGTCAGGGGGAGATCTGTGCACTGACCGGTGTCTCTCAGTCCCTCTCTCTGTCAGGTGGAGATCTGTGCACTGACCGGTGTCTCTCAGTCCCTCTCTCCCTCAGGGGGAGATCTGTACACTGACCGGTGTCTCTGAGTCCCTCTATCTCTGGGGGAGATCTGTACACTGACCGGTGTCTCTCCGTCCCTCTCTCTCAGGGGGAGATCTGTACACTGACCGGTGTCTCTCAGTCTCTCTCTTTCAGGGGGAGATCTGTGCACTGACCGGTGTCTCTCAGTCCCTCTCTCTGTCAGGTGGAGATCTGTACACTGACCGGTGTCTCTCAGTCCCTCTCTCTCAGGGGGAGATCTGTACACTGACAGGTGTCTCTCAGTCCCTCTCTCTCAGGGGGAGATCTGTATACTTACCGGTGTCTCTCAGTCCCTCTCTTTCAGGGGGAGATCTGTACACTGACCGGTTTCTCTCAGTCCCTCTCTCTCTGGGTGAGATCTGTACACTGACTGGTCTCTCTCAGTCCCTCTCTCTCTCAGGGGGAGATCTGTGCACTGACTGGTGTCTCTCAGTCCCTCTCTCTCAGGGGGAGATCTGTACACTGACCGGTGTCTCTCAGTCCCTCTCTCTCAGGCGGAGATCTGTACACTGACCGGTGTCTCTCAGTCCCTCTACACTGACTGGTGTCTCTCAGTCCCTCTCTCTCAGGGGGAGATCTGTACACTGACCGGTGTCTCTCAGTCCCTCTCTCTGTCAGGTGGAGATCTGTGCACTGACCGGTGTCTCTCAGTCCCTCTCTCTGTCAGGTGGAGATCTGTGCACTGACCGGTGTCTCTCAGTCCCTCTCTCTCAGGGGGAGATCTGTACACTGACCGGTGTCTCTGAGTCCCTCTATCTCTGGGGGAGATCTGTACACTGACCGGTGTCTCTCAGTCCCTCTCTCTCAGGGGGAGATCTGTACACTGACCGGTGTCTCTCAGTCTCTCTCTTTCAGGGGAGATCTGTGCACTGACCGGTGTCTCTCAGTCCCTCTCTCTGTCAGGTTGAGATCTGTACACTGACCGGTGTCTCTCAGTCCCTCTCTCTCAGGGGGTGATCTGTACACTGACCGGTGTCTCTGAGTCCCTCTATCTCTGGGGGAGATCTGTACACTGACCGGTGTCTCTCAGTCCCTCTCTCTCAGGGGGAGATCTGTACACTTACCGGTGTCTCTCAGTCCTTCTCTTTTAGGGGGAGATCTGTACACTGACCGGTTTCTCTCAGTCCCTCTCTCTCTCAGGGGGAGATCTGTACACTGACCGGTGTCTCTGAGTCCCTCTATCTCTGGGGGAGATCTGTACACTGACCGGTGTCTCTCAGTCCCTCTATCTGTGGGGGAGATCTGTGCACTGACCGGTGTCTCTCAGTCCCTCTCTCTGTCAGCTGGAGATCTGTACACTGACCGGTGTCTCTCAGTCCCTCTCTCTCAGGGGGAGATCTGTACACTGACCGGTGTCTCTGAGTCCCTCTATCTCTGGGGGAGATCTGTACACTAACCGGTGTCTCTCTGTCCCTCTATCTCTGGGGGAAATCTGTACACAGACCGGTGTCTCTCAGTCCCTCTCTCTCAGGGGGAGATCTGTACACTTACCGGTGTCTCTCAGTCCTTCTCTTTCAGGGGGAGATCTGTACACTGACCGGTTTCTCTCAGTCCCTCTCTCTCTGGGTGAGATCTGTACACTGACTGGTCTCTCTCAGTCCCTCTCTCTCTCAGGGGGAGATCTGTGCACTGACTGGTGTCTCTCAGTCCCTCTCTCTCAGGGGGAGATCTGTACACTGACCGGTGTCTCTCAGTCCCTCTCTCTCAGGCGGAGATCTGTACACTGACCGGTGTCTCTCAGTCCCTCTACACTGACTGTTGTCTCTCAGTCCCTCTCTCTCTGAGGGAGATCTGTACACTGACCGGTGTCTCTCAGTCCCTCTCTCTCTGAGGGAGATCTCTACACTGACCAGTGTCTCTCAGTCCTCTCTCTCTGGGGATATCTGTACACTGACCGGTGTCTCTCAGTCCCTCCCTCTCAGAGGACAACTGTACACTGACCGTTGTCTCTCAGTCCCTCTCTCTCAGGGGAGATCTGTACACTAGCTGGTGTCTCTCAGTCCCTCTCTCTCTCATGGGGAGATCTGTACACTGACCGGTGTCTCTCAGTCCCTCTCTCTCTTGGGGAGCTCTGTACATTTACCGGTGTCTCTCAGTCCCTCTCTCTCAGGGGGAGATCAGTACACTGACCTGTGTCTCTCAGTCTCTCTCTCTCAGGGGGAGATCTGTACACTGACCGGTGTCTCTCAGTCCCTCTCTCTGTCAGGGGAAGATCTGTACACTGACCTGTGTCTCTCAGTCCCTCTCTCTGTCAGGGGGAGATCTGTACACTGACCGGTGTCTCTCAGTCCCTCTCTCTCAGGGGGAGATCTGTACACTGACCGGTGTCTCTCAGTCCCTCTCTCTCAGGGGGAGATCTGTACACTGACCGGTGTCTCTGAGTCCCTCTATCTCTGGGGGAGATCTGTACACTGACCGGTGTCTCTCAGTCCCTCTCTCTCAGGGGGAGATCTGTACACTGACCGGTTTCTCTCAGTCCCTCTCTCTCTGGGTGAGATCTGTACACTGACTGGTCTCTCTCAGTCCCTCTCTCTCTCAGGGGGAGATCTGTGCACTGACTGGTGTCTCTCAGTCCCTCTCTCTCAGGGGGAGATCTGTACACTGACCGGTGTCTCTCAGTCCCTCTCTCTCAGGCGGAGATCTGTACACTGACCGGTGTCTCTCAGTCCCTCTCTCTCAGGGGAGATCTGTACACTGACTGTTGTCTCTCAGTCCCTCTCTCTCTGAGGGAGATCTGTACACTGACCGGTGTCTCTCAGTCCCTCTCTCTCTGAGGGAGATCTGTACACTGACCAGTGTCTCTCAGTCCTCTCTCTCTGAGGAGATCTGTACACTGACCGGTGTCTCTCAGTCCCTCTCTCTCAGGGGACAACTGTACACTGACCGTTGTCTCTCAGTCCCTCTCTCTCAGGGGAGATCTGTACACCAACTGGTGTCTCTCAGTCCCTCTCTCTCTCAGGGGGAGATCTGTACACTGACCGGTGTCTCTCAGTCCCTCTCTCTCAGGGGAGATCTGTACACTGACTGGTGTCTCTCAGTCCCTCTCTCTCTGGGGGAGCTCTGTACATTTACCGGTGTCTCTCAGTCCCTCTCTCTCTCAGGGGGAGATCTGTACACTGACCTGTGTCTCTCAGTCTCTCTCTCTCAGGGGGAGATCTGTACACTGACCGATGTCTCTCAGTCCCTCTCTCTCAGGGGAAGATCTGTACACTGACCGGTGTCTCTCAGTCCCTCTCTCAGTCAGGGGAAGATCTGTACACTGACCTGTGTCTCTCAGTCCCTCTCTCTGTCAGGGGGAGATCTGTACATTGACCGGTGTCTCTCAGTCCCTCTCTCTCAGGGGGAGATCTGTACACTGACCGGTGTCTCTCAGTCCCTCTCTCTCTGGGTGAGATCTGTACACTGACTGGTCTCTCTCAGTCCCTCTCTCTCTCAGGGGGAGATCTGTGCACTGACTGGTTTCTCTCAGTCCCTCTCTCTCAGGGGGAGATCTGTACACTGACCGGTGTCTCTCAGTCCCTCTCTCTCAGGCGGAGATCTGTACACTGACCGGTGTCTCTCAGTCCCTCTCTCTCAGGGGAGATCTGTACACTGACTGTTGTCTCTCAGTCCCTCTCTCTCTGAGGGAGATCTGTTCACTGACCGGTGTCTCTCAGTCCCTCTCTCTCTGAGGGAGATCTGTACACTGACCAGTGTCTCTCAGTCCTCTCTCTCTGAGGAGATCTGTACACTGACCGGTGTCTCTCAGTCCCTCTCTCTCAGGGGACAACTGTACACTGACCGTTGTCTCTCAGTCCCTCTCTCTCAGGGGAGATCTGTACACCAACTGGTGTCTCTCAGTCCCTCTCTCTCACAGGGGGAGATCTGTACACTGACCGGTGTCTCTCAGTCCCTCTCTCTCAGGGGAGATCTGTACACTGACTGGTGTCTCTCAGTCCCTCTCTCTCTGGGGGAGCTCTGTACATTTTCCGGTGTCTCTCAGTCCCTCTCTCTCAGGGGGAGATCTGTACACTGACCTGTGTCTCTCAGTCTCTCTCTCTCAGGGGGAGATCTGTACACTGACCGATGTCTCTCAGTCCCTCTCTCTCAGGGGAAGATCTGTACACTGACCGCTGTCTCTCAGTCCCTCTCTCAGTCAGGGGAAGATCTGTACACTGACCTGTGTCTCTCAGTCCCTCTCTCTGTCAGGGGGAGATCTGTACACTGACCGGTGTCTCTCAGTCCCTCTCTCTCAGGGGGAGATCTGTACACTGACCGGTGTCTCTCAGTCCCTCTCTCTCTTTCAGGGGGAGATCTGTACACTAACCGGTATCTCTCAGTCCCTCTCTCTGTCAGGGGGAGATCTGTACACTGATCGGTGTCTCTCAGTCCCTGTCTCTCTGAGTGAGATCTGTACACTGACCGGTGTTTCTCAGTCCCTCTCTCTCAGTGGGAGATCTGTACACTGACCTGTGTCTCTCAGTCCCTCTCTCTGTCAGGGGCAGATCTGTACACTGACCGGTGTCTCTCAGTCCCCCTCTCTGTCATGGGGAGATCTGTACACTGACCGGTGTCTCTCAGTCCCTCTCTCTCAGGGTGAGATCTGTACACTGACCGGTGTCTCTCATTCCCTCTCTCTCTGGGGGAGATCTGTACACTGACCGGTGTCTCTCAGTCCCTCTCTCTCTGAGGGAGATCTGTACACTGACCGGTGTCTCTCAGTCCCTCTCTCTCAGGGGAGATCTGTACACTGACTGGTGTCTCTCAGTCCCTCTCTCTCTGGGGGAGCTCTGTACATTTACCGGTGTCTCTCATCCCTCTCTCTCAGGGGAAGATCTGTACACTGACCGGTGTCTCTCAGTCCCTCTCTCTGTCAGGGGGAGATCTGTACACTGACCAGTGTCTCTCAGTCCCTCTCTCTCAGGGGGAGATCTGTACACTGACCGGTGTCTCTCAGTCCCTCTCTCTCTGGGTGAGATCTGTACACTGAGTGGTCTCTCTCCTTCTCTCTCTCTCTGAGGGAGATCTGTACACTGACCGGTGATTCTCAGTCCCTCTCTCTCGGGGGAGATATGTACACTGACCGGTGTCTCTCAGTCCCTCTCTCTCTGAGGGAGATCTGTGCACTGACCAGTGTCTCTCAGTCCCTCTCTCTCAGGTGGAGATCTGTACACTGACCGGTGTCTCTCAGTCCCTCTCTCTCAGGGGGAGATCTGTACACTGACCGGTGTCTCTCAGTCCCTCTCTCTCTGGGTGAGATCTGTACACTGAGTGGTCTCTCTCATTCTCTCTCTCTCTGAGGGAGATCTGTACACTGACCGGTGATTCTCAGTCCCTCTCTCTCAGGGGGAGATATGTACACTGACCGGTGTCTCTCAGTCCCTCTCTCTCTGAGGGAGATCTGTGCACTGACCAGTGTCTCTCAGTCCCTCTCTCTGTCAGGTGGAGATCTGTGCACTGACCGGTGTCTCTCAGTCCCTCTCTCTCAGAGGGAGATCTGTACACTGACCGGTGTCTCTCAGTCCCTCTCTCTCTTTCAGGGGGAGATCTGTACACTAACCGGTGTCTCTCAGTCCCTCTCTCTGTCAGGGGGAGATCTGTACACTGACCGGTGTCTCTCAGTCACTCTCTCTCAGGGGAGATCTGTACACTGACTGGTGTCTCTCAGTCCCTCTCTCTCAGGGGGAGATATGTACACTGACCGGTGTCTCTCAGTCCCTCCCTCTCTGAGGGAAATCTGTACACTGACCGGTGTCTCTCAGTCCCTCCCTCTCTGAGGGAGATCTGTACACTGACCGGTGTCTCTCAGTCCCTCTCTCTCTGGGTGAGATCTGTACACTGAGTGGTCTCTCTCATTCCCTCTCTCTCTGAGGGAGATCTGTACACTGACCGGTGTTTCTCAGTCCCTCTCTCTCAGGGGGAGATCTGTACACTGACCGGTGTCTCTCAGTCCCTCTCTCTCTCAGGGGGAGATCTGTACACTGACCAGTGTCTCTCAGTCCCTCTCTCTCAGGGGGAGATCTGTACACTGACTGGTGTCTCTCAGTCCCTCTCTCTTAGGGGGAGATCTGTACACTGACCGGTGTCTCTCAGTCCGTCCCTCTCTGAGGGAGATCTGTACACTGACCGGTGTTTCTCAGTCCCTCTCTCTCAGTGGGAGATCTGTACACTGACCGGTGTCTCTCAGTCCCTCTCTCTGTCAGGGGGAGATCTGTACACTGAACGGTGTCTCTCAGTACCTCTCTCTGTCAGGGGGAGATCTGTACACTGACCGGTGTCTCTCAGTCCCTCTCTCTCTGGGGGAGATCTGTACACTTACTGGTCTCTCTCATTCCCTCTCTGTCGGAGGGAGGTCTGTACACTGACCGGTGTCTCTCAGTCCCTCTCTCTCAGGGGGAGATCTGTACACTAACCGGTGTCTCTCAGTCCCTCTCTCTGTCAGGGGGAGATCTGTACACTCACCGGTGTCTCTCAGTCTCTCCCTCCCTCAGGTGGAGATCTGTACACTGACCGGTGTCTCTCAGTCCCTCTCTCTCTGAGGGAGATCTGTACACTGACCGGTGTCTCTCAGTCCCTCTCTCTGTCAGGTGGAGATCTGTACACTAACCGGTGTCTCTCAGTCCTCTCTCTCAGGGGGAGATCTGTGCACTGACCGGTGTCTCTCAGTCTCTCTCTCCCTCAGGGGGAGATCTGTACACTGACTGGTGTATGTCAGTCCCTCTCTCTGTCAGGGGGAGATCTGTACACTGACCGGTGTCTCTCAGTCCCTCTCTCTGTCAGGGGGAGATCTGTGCACTGACCGGTGTCTCTCAGTCCCTCTCTCTGTCAGGTGGAGATCTGTGCACTGACCGGTGTCTCTCAGTCCCTCTCTCCCTCAGGGGGAGATCTGTACACTGACCGGTGTCTCTGAGTCCCTCTATCTCTGGGGGAGATCTGTACACTGACCGGTGTCTCTCAGTCCCTCTCTCTCAGTGGGAGATCTGTACACTGACCGGTGTCTCTCAGTCTCTCTCTTTCAGGGGGAGATCTGTGCACTGACCGGTGTCTCTCAGTCCCTCTCTCTGTCAGGTGGAGATCTGTACACTGACCGGTGTCTCTCAGTCCCTCTCTCTCAGGGGGAGATCTGTACACTGACCGGTGTCTCTCAGTCCCTCTCTCTCAGGGGGAGATCTGTATACTTACCGGTGTCTCTCAGTCCCTCTCTTTCAGGGGGAGATCTGTACACTGACCGGTTTCTCTCAGTCCCTCTCTCTCTGGGTGAGATCTGTACACTGACTGGTCTCTCTCAGTCCCTCTCTCTCTCAGGGGGAGATCTGTGCACTGACTGGTGTCTCTCAGTCCCTCTCTCTCAGGGGGAGATCTGTACACTGACCGGTGTCTCTCAGTCCCTCTCTCTCAGGCGGAGATCTGTACACTGACCGGTGTCTCTCAGTCCCTCTCTCTCAATGGGAGATCTGTACACTGACCGGTGTCTCTCAGTCACTCTCTCTCTGGGGGAGATCTGTACACTGACCTGTGTTTCTCAGTCTCTCTCTCTCAGGGGGAGATCTGTACACTGACCGGTATCTCTCAGTCCCTCTCTCTCAGGGGAAGATCTGTACACTGACCGGGGTCTCTCAGTCCCTCTCTCTCAGAGGGAGATCTGTACACTGACCAGTGTCTCTCAGTACCTCTCTCTCTGGGGGAGCTCTGTACACAGACCAGTGTCTCTCAGTCCCTCTCTCTCAGAGGGAGATCTGTACACTGACCGGTGTCTCTCAGTCCCTGTCTCTCTGGGGGAGCTCTGTACACTGACCGATGTCTCTCAGTCCCTCTCTCTCAGGGGGAGTTCTGTACACTGACAGGTGTCTCTCTGTCCCTCTCTCTCTGGGGGAGATCTGTACACTGACCGGTGTCTCTCAGTCCCTCTCTCTCAGGGGGAGATCTGTACACTGACCGGTGTCCATCAGTCCCTCTCTCTCAGGGGAGATCTGTACACTGACTGGTGTCTCTCAGTCCCTCTCTCTCTGGGGGAGCTCTGTACATTAACCGGTGTCTCTCAGTCCCTCTCTCTCAGGGGGAGATCTGTACACTGACCTGTGTCTCTCAGTCTCTATCTCTCAGGGGGAGATCTGTACACTGACCGGTGATTCTCAGTCCCTCTCTCTCAGGGTGAGATATGTACACTGACCGGTGTCTCTCAGTCCCTCTCTCTCTGAGGGAGATCTGTACACTGACCAGTGTCTCTCAGTCCCTCTCTCTCAGGGGGAGATCTGTACACTGACCGGTGTCTCTCAGTCTCTCTCTCCCTCAGGTGGAGATCTGTACACTGACCAGATTCTCTCAGTCCTCTCTCTCTGGGGGAGATCTGTGCATTGACCGGTGTCTCTCAGTCTCTCTCTCCCTCAGGGGGAGATCTGTACACTGACCGGTGTCTCTCAGTCCCTCTCTCTGTCAGGTGGAGATCTGTGCACTGACCGGTGTCTCTCAGTCCCTCTCTCTCAGAGGGAGATCTGTACACTGACCGGTGTCTCTCAGTCCCTCTCACTCTGGGGGAGATCTGTACACTGACCGGTGTCTCTCAGTCCCTCTCTCTCAGGGGGAGATCTGTACACTGACCGGTGTCTCTCAGTCCCTCTCTCTCAGGGGGAGATCTGTACACTGACCGGTGTCTCTCAGTCCCTCTCTCTCTGGGTGAGATCTGTACACTGACTGGTCTCTCTCAGTCCCTCTCTCTCTCAGGGGGAGATCTGTACACTGACCGGTGTCTCTCAGTCCCTCTCACTCAGGGGAGATCAGTACACTGACTGGTGTCTCTCAGTCCCTCTCTCTCTGGGGGAGCTCTGTACATTGACCGGTGTCTCTCAGTCCCTCTCTCTCAGGGGGAGATCTGTACACTGACCTGTGTCTCTCAGTCTCTCTCTCTCAGGGGGAGATCTGTACACTGACCGGTGTCTCTCAGTCCCTCTCTCTCAGGGGAAGATCTGTACACTGCCCGGTGTCTCTCAGTCCCTCTCTCTCTGAGGGATATCTGTACACTGACCGGTGTCTCTCAGTCCCTCTCTCTCAGAGGGAGATCTGTACACTGACTGGTGTCTATCAGTCCCTCTCTCTCTGGGGGAGCTCTGTACATTGACCGGTGTCTCTCAGTCCCTCTCTCTCAGGGGGAGATCTATACACTGACCTGTGTCTCTCAGTCTCTCTCTCTCAGGGGGAGATCTGTACACTGACCGGTGATTCTCAGTCCCTCTCTCTCAGGGTGAGATATGTACACTGACCGGTGTCTCTCAGTCCCTCTCTCTCTGAGGGAGATCTGTACACTGACCAGTGTCTCTCAGTCCCTCTCTCTCAGGGGGAGATCTGTACACTGACCGGTGTCTCTCAGTCTCTCTCTCCCTCAGGTGGAGATCTGTACACTGACCAGATTCTCTCAGTCCTCTCTCTCTGGGGGAGATCTGTGCATTGACCGGTCTCTCTCAGTCTCTCTCTCCCTCAGGGGGAGATCTGTACACTGACCGGAGTCTGTCAGTCCCTCTCTCTGTCAGGGGGAGATCTGTACACTGACCGGTGTCTCTCAGTCCCTCTCTCTGTCAGGTGGAGATCTGTGCACTGACCGGTGTCTCTCAGTCCCTCTCTCTCAGGGGGAGATCTGTACACTGACCGGTGTCTCTCAGTCCCTCTCTCTCTGGGTGAGATCTGTACACTGACTGGTCTCTCTCAGTCCCTCTCTCTCTCAGGAGGAGATCTGTACACTGACCGGTGTCTCTCAGTCCCTCTCTCTCAGGGGAGATCTGTACACTGACTGGTGTCTCTCAGTCCCTCTCGCTCTGGGGGAGCTCTGTACATTGACCGGTGTCTCTCAGTCCCTCTCTCTCAGGGGGAGATCTGTACACTGACCTGTGTCTCTCAGTCTCTCTCTCTCAGGGGGAGATCTGTACACTGACCGGTGTCTCTCAGTCCCTCTCTCTCAGGGGAAGATCTGTACACTGACCGGTGTCTCTCAGTCCCTCTCTCTCTGAGGGATATCTGTACACTGACCGGTGTCTCTCAGTCCCACTCTCTCAGAGGGAGATCTGTACACTGACCGGTGTCTCTCAGTACCTCTCTCTCTGGGGGAGCTCTGTACACTGACCAGTGTCTCTCAGTCCCTCTCTCTCAGAGGGAGATCTGTACACTGACCGGTGTCTCTCAGTCCCTGTCTCTCTGAGGGAGCTCTGTACACTGACCGGTGTCTCTCAGTCCCTCTCTCTCTGGGGGAGATCTGTACACTGACCGGTGTCTCTCAGTCCCTCTCTCTCAGGGGGAGATCTGTACACTGACTGGTGTCTCTCAGTCGTTCTCTCTCGGGGAGATCTGTACACTGACCGGTGTCTCTCAGTCCCTCTCTCTCTGAGGGAGATCTGTACACTGACCGGTGTCTATCAGTCCCTCTCTCTCAGGGGAGATCTGTACACTGACTGGTGTCTCTCAGTCCCTCTCTCTCTGGGGGAGCTCTGTACATTGACCGGTGTCTCTCAGTCCCTCTCTCTCAGGGGGAGATCTGTACACTGACCTGTGTCTCTCAGTCTCTATCTCTCAGGGGGAGATCTGTACACTGACCGGTGATTCTCAGTCCCTCTCTCTCAGGGTGAGATATGTACACTGACCGGTGTCTCTCAGTCCCTCTCTCTCAGGGGGAGATCTGTACACTGACCGGTGTCAATCAGTCTCTCTCTCCCTCAGATGGAGATCTGTACACTGACTGGTGTCTCTCAGTCCCTCTCTCTCTGGGGGAGCTCTGTACATTGACCGGTGTCTCTCAGTCCCTCTCTCTCAGGGGGAGATCTGTACACTGACCTGTGTCTCTCAGTCTCTCTCTCTCAGGGGGAGATCTGTACACTGACCGGTGTCTCTCAGTCCCTCTCTCTCAGGGGAAGATCTGTACACTGACCGGTGTCTCTCAGTCCCTCTCTCTCTGAGGGATATCTGTACACTGACCGGTGTCTCTCAGTCCCTCTCTCTCAGAGGGAGATCTGTACACTGACCGGTGTCTCTCAGTACCTCTCTCTCTGGGGGAGCTCTGTACACTGACCAGTGTCTCTCAGTCCCTCTCTCTCAGAGGGAGATCTGTACACTGACCGGTGTCTCTCAGTCCCTGTCTCTCTGGGGGAGCTCTGTACACTGACCGATGTCTCTCAGTCCCTCTCACTCAGGGGGAGTTCTGTACACTGACCGGTGTCTCTCAGTCCCTCTCTCTCTGGGGGAGATCTGTACACTGACCGGTGTCTCTCAGTCCCTCTCTCTCAGGGGGAGATCTGTACACTGACTGGTGTCTCTCAGTCGTTCTCTCTCGGGGAGATCTGTACACTGACCGGTGTCTCTCAGTCCCTCTCTCTCTGAGGGAGATCTGTACACTGACCGGTGTTTCTCAGTCCCTCTCTCTCAGAGGGAGATCTGTACACTGACCGGTGTCTCTCAGTCCCTCTCACTCTGGGGGAGATCTGTACACTGACCGGTGTCTCTCAGTCCCTCTCTCTCAGGGGGAGATCTGTACACTGACCGGTGTCTCTCAGTCCCTCTCTCTCAGGGGAGATCTGTACACTGACCGGTGTCTCTCAGTCGCTCTCTCTCTGGGTGAGATCTGTACACTGACTGCTCTCTCTCAGTCCGTCTCTCTCTGGGGGAGATCTGTACGCTGACTGGTGTCTCTCAGTCCCTCTCTCTCAGGGGAGATCGGTACACTGACCGGTGTCTCTCAGTCCCTCTCTCTCAGGGGAGATCTGTACACTGACTGGTGTCTCTCAGTCCCTCTCTCTCAGGGGAGATCTATACACTGACCGGTGTCTCTCAGTCCCTCTCTCTCAGGGGGATTTCTGTACACTGACCGGTGTCTCTCAGTCCCTCTCTCTGTCAGGGGGAGATCTGTACACTGACCGGTGTCTCTCAGTCCCTCTCTCTCTGGGTGAGATCTGTACACTGAGTGGTCTCTCTCATTCTCTCTCTCTCTGAGGGAGATCTGTACACTGACCGGTGATTCTCAGTCCCTCTCTCTCAGGGGGAGATATGTACACTGACCGGTGTCTCTCAGTCCCTCTCTCTCTGAGGGAGATCTGTACACTGACCAGTGTCTCTCAGTCCCTCTCTCTGTCAGGTGGAGATCTGTGCACTGACCGGTGTCTCCTAGTCCCTCTCTCTCAGAGGGAGATCTGTACACTGACCGGTGTCTCTCAGTCCCTCTCACTCTGGGGGAGATCTGTACACTGACCGGTGTCTCTCAGTCCCTCTCTCTCAGGAGGAGATCTGTACTCTGACCGGTGTCTCTCAGTCCCTCTCTCTCAGGGGGAGATCTGTACCCTGCCGGTGTCTCTCAGTCCCTCTCTCTCTGGGTGAGATCTGTACACTGACTGGTCTCTCTCAGTCCCTCTCTCTCTCAGGGGGAGATCTGTGCACTGATTGGTGTCTCTCCGTCCCTCTCTCTCAGGGGAGATCTGTACACTGACTGGTGTCTCTCAGTCCCTCTCTCTCTGAGGGAGATCTGTACACTGACCGGTGTTTCTCAGTCTCCCTCTCTCTCTGAGGGAGATCTGTACACTGACCAGTGTCTCTCAGTCCTCTCTCTCTGGGGAGATCTGTGCACTGACCGGTGTCTCTCAGTCCCTCTCTCTCTGGGGAGATCTGTACACTGACTTGTGTCTCTCAGTCCCTCTCTCTCAGGGGAGATCAGTACACTGAGTGGTGTCTCTCAGTCCCTCTCTCTCTCAGGGGGAGATCTGTGCACTGACTGGTGTCTCTCCGTCCCTCTCTCTCAGGGGAGATCTGTACACTGACTGGTGTCTCTCAGTCCCTCTCTCTCTGAGGGAGATCTGTACACTGACCGGTGTCTCTCAGTCCCTCTCTCTCAGGGGAGATCGGTACACTGACCGGTGTCTCTCAGTCCCTCTCTCTCAGGGCAGATCTGTACACTGACTGGTGTCTCTCAGTCCCTCTCTCTCTGGGGGAGCTCTGTACATTGACCGGTGTCTCTCAGTCCCTCTCTCTCAGGGGGAGATCTGTACACTGACCTGTGTCTCTCAGTCTCTCTCTCTCAGGGGGAGATCTGTACACTGACCGGTGTCTCTCAGTCCCTCTCTCTCAGGGGAAGATCTGTACACTGACCGGTGTCTCTCAGTCCCTCTCTCTCTGAGGGAGATCTGTACACTGACCGGTGTCTCTCAGTCCCTCTCTCTCAGAGGGAGATCTGTACACTGACCGGTGTCTCTCAGTCCCTCTCTCTGTCAGGGGGAGATCTGTACACTGACCAGTGTCTCTCAGTCCCTCTCTCACAGGGGGAGATCTGTACACTGACTGGTGTCTCTCAGTCCCTCTCTCTGTCAGGGGGAGATCTGTACACTGACCGGTGTCTCTCAGTCCCTCTCTCTGTCAGGGGGAGATCTGTACACTGACCGGTGTCTCTCAGTCCCTCTCTCTCAGGGTGAGATCTGTACACTGACCGGTGTCTCTCATTCCCTCTCTCTCAGAGGGAGATCTGTACACTGACCGTTGTCTCTCAGTCCCTCTCTCTCAGGGGGAGATCTGTACACTGACCGGTGTTTCTCAGTCCCTCTCTCTCAGGGGGAGATCTGTACACTGACCGGTGTCTCTCAGTCCCTCTCTCTCTGAGGGAGATCTGTACACTAACCGGTGTCTCTCAGTCCCTCTATCTCAGGGGGAGATCTGTACACTGACCGGTGTCTCTCAGTCCCTCTCTCTCAGAGGGAGATCTGTACACTGACCGGTGTCTCTCAGTCTCTCTCTCCCTCAGGGGGAGTTCTGTACACTGACCGGTGTCTCTCAGTCCTTCTCTCTCAGGGGGAGATCTGTACACATACCGGTCTCTCAGTCCCTCTCTCTCTCAGGGGGAGATCTGTACACTGACTGGTGTCTCTCAGTCCCTCTCTCTCAGGGGGAGATTGTACACTGACCAGTGTCTCTCAGTCCCTCTCTCTCTGGGGGAGATCTGTACACTGACTGGTGTCTCTCAGTCCCTCTCTCTCAGGGGAGATCTGTACACTGACTGGTGTCTCTCAGTCCCTCTCTCTCTGAGGGAGATCTGTACACTGACTGGTGTCTCTCAGTCTCCCTCTCTCTCTGAGGGAGATCTGTACACTGATCAGTGTCTCTCAGTCCTCTCTCTCTGGGGAGATCTGTACACTGACCGGTGTCTCTCAGTCCCTCACTCTCAGGGGAGATCTGTACACTGACCGGTGTCTCTCAGTCCCTCTCTCTCAGGGGGAGATCTGTACACTGACCGGTGTCTCTCAGTCCCTCTCTCTCTGGGTGAGATCTGTACACTGACTGGTCTCTCTCGGTCCCTCTCTCTCTCAGGGGGAGATCTGTGCACTGACTGGTGTCTCTCAGTCCCTCTCTCTCCGGGGGAGATCTGTACACTGACTGGTGTCTCTCCGTCCCTCTCTCTCAGGGGAGATCTGTACACTGACTGGTATCTCTCAGTCCCTCTCTCTTAGGGAGATCTGTATACTAACCGGTGTCTCTCAGTCTCCCTCTCTCTCTGAGGGAGATCTGTACACTGACCGGTGTCTCTCAGTCCCTCTCTCTCTGGGGAGATCTGTACACTGACTGGTGTCTCTCAGTCCCTCTCTCTCAGGGGAGATCTGTACACTGAGTGGTGTCTCTCAGTCCCTCTCTCTCTCAGGGGGAGATCTGTACACTGACCGGTGTCTATCAGTCCCTCTCTCTCAGGGGAGATCTGTACACTGACTGGTGTCTCTCAGTCCCTCTCACTCTGGGGGAGCTCTGTACATTGACCGGTGTCTCTCAGTCCCTCTCTCTCAGGGGGAGATCTGTACACTGACCTGTGTCTCTCAGTCTCTCTCTCTCAGGGGGAGATCTGTACACTGACTGGTGTCTCTCAGTCCCTCTCTCTCAGGGGAAGATCTGTACACTGACCGGTGTCTCTCAGTCCCTCTCTCTCTGAGGGAGATCTGTACACTGACCGGTGTCTCTCAGTCCCTCTCTCTCAGAGGGAGATCTGTACACTGACCGGTGTCTCTCAGTACCTCTCTCTCTGGGGGAGCTCTGTACACTGACCAGTGTCTCTCAGTCCCTCTCTCTCAGAGGGAGATCTGTACACTGACCGGTGTCTCTCAGTCCCTGTCTCTCTGGGGGAGCTCTGTACACTGACCGATGTCTCTCAGTCCCTCTCTCTCAGGGGGAGTTCTGTACACTGACCGGTGTCTCTCAGTCCCTCTCTCTCTGGGGGAGATCTGTACACTGACCGGTGTCTCTCAGTCCCTCTCTCTCAGGGGGAGATCTGTACACTGACAGGAGTCTCTCAGTCGTTCTGTCTCGGGGAGATCTGTACAATGACCAGTGTCTCTCAGTCCCTTTCTCTGTCAGGGGGAGATCTGTACACTGACCGGTGTCTCTCAGTCCCTCTCTCACAGGGGGAGATCTGTACACCGACTGGTGTCTCTCAGTCCCTCTCTCTGTCAGGGGGAGATCTGTACACTGACTGGTGTCTCTCAGTCCCTCTCTCTGTCAGGGGGAGATCTGTACACTGACCGGTGTCTCTCAGTCCCTCTCTCTCAGGGTGAGATCTGTACACTGACCGGTGTCTCTCATTCCCTCTCTGTCTGAGGGAGATCTGTACACTGACCGGTGTCTCTCAGTCCCTCTCTCTGTCAGGGGGAGATGTGTACACTGACCGGTGTCTCTCAGTCCCTCTCTCACAGGGGGAGATCTGTACACTGACTGGTGTCTCTCAGTCCCTCTCTCTGTCAGGGGGAGATCTGTACACTGACCGGTGTCTCTCAGTCCCTCTCTCTGTCAGGGGGAGATCTGTACACTGACTGGTGTCTCTCAGTCCCTCTCTCTCAGGGGGATTTCTGTACACTGACCGGTGTCTCTCAGTCCCTCTCTCTGTCAGGGGGAGATCTGTACACTGACCGGTGTCTCTCAGTCCCTCTCTCTCTGGGTGAGATCTGTACACTGAGTGGTCTTTCTCATTCTCTCTCTCTCTGAGGGAGATCTGTACACTGACCGGTGATTCTCAGTCCCTCTCTCTCAGGGGGAGATATGTACACTGACCGGTGTCTCTCAGTCCCTCTCTCTCTGAGGGAGATCTGTACACTGACCAGTGTCTCTCAGTCCCTCTCTCTGTCAGGTGGAGATCTGTACTCTGACCGGTGTCTCTCAGTCCCTCTCTCTCAGGGGGAGATCTGTACACTGACCGGTGTCTCTCAGTCCCTCTCTCTCTGGGTGAGATCTGTACACTGACTGGTCTCTCTCAGTCCCTCTCTCTCTCAGGGGGAGATCTGTGCACTGACTGGTGTCTCTCAGTCCCTCTCTCTCAGGGGGAGATTGTACACTGACCAGTGTCTCTCAGACCCTCTCTCTCTGGGGGAGATCTTTACACTGACTGGTGTCTCTCCGTCCCTCTCTCTCAGGGGAGATCTGTACACTGACTGGTGTCTCTCAGTCCCTCTCTCTCTGAGGGAGATCTGTACACTGACCGGTGTCTCTCAGTCTCCCTCTCTCTCTGAGGGAGATCTGTACACTGACCAGTGTCTCTCAGTCCTCTCTCTCTGGGGAGATCTGTACACTGACCAGTGTCTCTCAGTCCCTCTCTCTCTGGGGAGATCTGTACACTGACCGGTGTCTCTCAGTCCCTCTCTCTCAGGGGAGATCTGTACACTGAGTGGTGTCTCTCAGTCCCTCTCTCTCTCAGGGGGAGATCTGTACACTGACCGGTGTCTATCAGTCCCTCTCTCTCAGGGGAGATCTGTACACTGACTGGTGTCTCTCAGTCCCTCTCTCTCTGGGGGAGCTCTGTACATTGACCGGTGTCTCTCAGTACCTCTCTCTCAGGGGGAGATCTGTACACTGACCTGTGTCTCTCAGTCTCTCTCTCTCAGGGGGAGATCTGTACACTGACCAGTGTCTCTCAGTCCCTCTCTCTCAGGGGAAGATCTGTACACTGACCGGTGTCTCTCAGTCCCTCTCTCTCTGAGGGAGATCTGTACACTGACCGGTGTCTCTCAGTCCCTCTCTCTCAGAGGGAGATCTGTACACTGACCGGTGTCTGTCAGTCCCTGTCTCTCTGGGGGAGCTCTGTACACTGACCGATGTCTCTCAGTCCCTCTCTCTCAGGGGGAGTTCTGTACACTGACCGGTGTCTCTCAGTCCCTCTCTCTCTGGGGGAGATCTGTACACTGACCGGTGTCTCTTAGTCCCTCTCTCTCAGGGGGAGATCTGTACACTGACTGGAGTCTCTCAGTCGTTCTCTCTCGGGGAGATCTGTACACTGACCGGTGGCTCTCAGTCCCTCTCTCTCTGAGGGAGATCTGTACACTGACCGGTGTTTCTCAGTCCCTCTCTCTCAGTGGGAGATCTGTACTCTGACCGGTGTCTCTCAGTCCCTCTCTCTGTCAGGGGGAGATCTGTACACTGACCGGTGTCTCTCAGTCCCTCTCTCTGTCAGGGGGAGATCTGTACACTGACCGGTGTCTCTCAGTCCCTCTCTCACAGGGGGAGATCTGTACACTGACTGGTGTCTCTCAGTCCCTCTCTCTGTCAGGGGGAGATCTGTACACTGACCGGTGTCTCTCAGTCCCTCTCTCTGTCAGGGGGAGATCTGTACACTGACCGGTGTCTCTCAGTCTCCCTCTCTCTCTGCGGGAGATCTGTACACTGACCAGTGTCTCTCAGTCCTCTCAATCTGGGGAGATCTGTACACTGACCGGTGTCTCTCAGTCCCTCTCTCTCTGGGGAGATCTGTACACTGACTGGTGTCTCTCAGTCCCTCTCTCTGTCAGGGGGAGATCTGTACACTGACCGGTGTCTCTCAGTCCCTCTCTCTGTCAGGGGGAGATCTGTACACTGACTGGTGTCTCTCAGTCCCTCTCTCTCAGGGGGATTTCTGTACACTGACCGGTGTCTCTCATTCCCTCTCTCTGTCAGGGGGAGATCTGTACACTGACCGGTGTCTCTCAGTCCCTCACTCTCTGGGTGAGATCTGTACACTGAGTGGTCTTTCTCATTCTCTCTCTCTCTGAGGGAGATCTGTACACTGACCGGTGATTCTCAGTCCCTCTCTCTCAGGGGGAGATATGTACACTGACCGGTGTCTCTCAGTCCCTCTCTCTCTGAGGGAGATCTGTACACTGACCAGTGTCTCTCAGTCTCTCTCTCCCTCAGGGGGAGTTCTGTACACTGACCGGTGTCTCTCAGTCCTTCTCTCTCAGGGGGAGATCTGTACACATACCGGTCTCTCAGTCCCTCTCTCTCTCAGGGGGAGATCTGTACACTGACTGGTGTCTCTCAGTCCCTCTCTCTCAGGGGGAGATTGTACACTGACCAGTGTCTCTCAGTCCCTCTCTCTCTGGGGGAGATCTGTACACTGACTGGTGTCTCTCAGTCCCTCTCTCTCAGGGGAGATCTGTACACTGACTGGTGTCTCTCAGTCCCTCTCTCTGTGAGGGAGATCTGTACACTGACTGGTGTCTCTCAGTCTCCCTCTCTCTCTGAGGGAGATCTGTACACTGATCAGTGTCTCTCAGTCCTCTCTCTCTGGGGAGATCTGTACACTGACCGGTGTCTCTCAGTCCCTCACTCTCAGGGGAGATCTGTACACTGACCGGTGTCTCTCAGTCCCTCTCTCTCAGGGGGAGATCTGTACACTGACCGGTGTCTCTCAGTCCCTCTCTCTCTGGGTGAGATCTGTACACTGACTGGTCTCTCTCGGTCCCTCTCTCTCTCAGGGGGAGATCTGTGCACTGACTGGTGTCTCTCAGTCCCTCTCTCTCCGGTGGAGATCTGTACACTGACTGGTGTCTCTCCGTCCCTCTCTCTCAGGGGAGATCTGTACACTGACTGGTATCTCTCAGTCCCTCTCTCTTAGGGAGATCTGTACACTGACCGGTGTCTCTCAGTCTCCCTCTCTCTCTGAGGGAGATCTGTACACTGACCAGTGTCTCTCAGTCCTCTCTCTCTGGGGAGATCTGTACACTGACCGGTGTCTCTCAGTCCCTCTCTCTCTGGGGAGATCTGTACACTGACTGGTGTCTATCAGTCCCTCTCTCTCAGGGGAGATCTGTACACTGACTGGTGTCTCTCAGTCCCTCTCACTCTGGGGGAGCTCTGTACATTGACCGGTGTCTCTCAGTCCCTCTCTCTCAGGGGGAGATCTGTACACTGACCTGTGTCTCTCAGTCTCTCTCTCTCAGGGGGAGATCTGTACACTGACCGGTGTCTCTCAGTCCCTCTCTCTCAGGGGAAGATCTGTACACTGACCGGTGTCTCTCAGTCCCTCTCTCTCTGAGGGAGATCTGTACACTGACCGGTGTCTCTCAGTCCCTCTCTCTCAGAGGGAGATCTGTACACTGACCGGTGTCTCTCAGTCCCTCTCTCTCTCAGGGGGAGATCTGTACACTGACCAGTGTCTCTCAGTCCCTCTCTCTCAGGGGGAGATCTGTACACTGACTGGTGTCTCTCAGTCCCTCTCTCTTAGGGGGAGATCTGTACACTGACCGGTGTCTCTCAGTCCGTCCCTCTCTGAGGGAGATCTGTACACTGACCGGTGTTTCTCAGTCCCTCTCTCTCAGTGGGAGATCTGTACACTGACCGGTGTCTCTCAGTCCCTCTCTCTGTCAGGGGGAGATCTGTACACTGAACGGTGTCTCTCAGTACCTCTCTCTGTCAGGGGGAGATCTGTACACTGACCGGTGTCTCTCAGTCCCTCTCTCTCTGGGGGAGATCTGTACACTTACTGGTCTCTCTCATTCCCTCTCTGTCGGAGGGAGGTCTGTACACTGACCGGTGTCTCTCAGTCCCTCTCTCTCAGGGGGAGATCTGTACACTAACCGGTGTCTCTCAGTCCCTCTCTCTGTCAGGGGGAGATCTGTACACTCACCGGTGTCTCTCAGTCTCTCCCTCCCTCAGGTGGAGATCTGTACACTGACCGGTGTCTCTCAGTCCCTCTCTCTCTGAGGGAGATCTGTACACTGACCGGTGTCTCTCAGTCCCTCTCTCTGTCAGGTGGAGATCTGTACACTAACCGGTGTCTCTCAGTCCTCTCTCTCAGGGGGAGATCTGTGCACTGACCGGTGTCTCTCAGTCTCTCTCTCCCTCAGGGGGAGATCTGTACACTGACTGGTGTATGTCAGTCCCTCTCTCTGTCAGGGGGAGATCTGTACACTGACCGGTGTCTCTCAGTCCCTCTCTCTGTCAGGGGGAGATCTGTGCACTGACCGGTGTCTCTCAGTCCCTCTCTCTGTCAGGTGGAGATCTGTGCACTGACCGGTGTCTCTCAGTCCCTCTCTCCCTCAGGGGGAGATCTGTACACTGACCGGTGTCTCTGAGTCCCTCTATCTCTGGGGGAGATCTGTACACTGACCGGTGTCTCTCAGTCCCTCTCTCTCAGTGGGAGATCTGTACACTGACCGGTGTCTCTCAGTCTCTCTCTTTCAGGGGGAGATCTGTGCACTGACCGGTGTCTCTCAGTCCCTCTCTCTGTCAGGTGGAGATCTGTACACTGACCGGTGTCTCTCAGTCCCTCTCTCTCAGGGGGAGATCTGTACACTGACCGGTGTCTCTCAGTCCCTCTCTCTCAGGGGGAGATCTGTATACTTACCGGTGTCTCTCAGTCCCTCTCTTTCAGGGGGAGATCTGTACACTGACCGGTTTCTCTCAGTCCCTCTCTCTCTGGGTGAGATCTGTACACTGACTGGTCTCTCTCAGTCCCTCTCTCTCTCAGGGGGAGATCTGTGCACTGACTGGTGTCTCTCAGTCCCTCTCTCTCAGGGGGAGATCTGTACACTGACCGGTGTCTCTCAGTCCCTCTCTCTCAGGCGGAGATCTGTACACTGACCGGTGTCTCTCAGTCCCTCTCTCTCAATGGGAGATCTGTACACTGACCGGTGTCTCTCAGTCACTCTCTCTCTGGGGGAGATCTGTACACTGACCTGTGTTTCTCAGTCTCTCTCTCTCAGGGGGAGATCTGTACACTGACCGGTATCTCTCAGTCCCTCTCTCTCAGGGGAAGATCTGTACACTGACCGGGGTCTCTCAGTCCCTCTCTCTCAGAGGGAGATCTGTACACTGACCAGTGTCTCTCAGTACCTCTCTCTCTGGGGGAGCTCTGTACACAGACCAGTGTCTCTCAGTCCCTCTCTCTCAGAGGGAGATCTGTACACTGACCGGTGTCTCTCAGTCCCTGTCTCTCTGGGGGAGCTCTGTACACTGACCGATGTCTCTCAGTCCCTCTCTCTCAGGGGGAGTTCTGTACACTGACAGGTGTCTCTCTGTCCCTCTCTCTCTGGGGGAGATCTGTACACTGACCGGTGTCTCTCAGTCCCTCTCTCTCAGGGGGAGATCTGTACACTGACCGGTGTCCATCAGTCCCTCTCTCTCAGGGGAGATCTGTACACTGACTGGTGTCTCTCAGTCCCTCTCTCTCTGGGGGAGCTCTGTACATTAACCGGTGTCTCTCAGTCCCTCTCTCTCAGGGGGAGATCTGTACACTGACCTGTGTCTCTCAGTCTCTATCTCTCAGGGGGAGATCTGTACACTGACCGGTGATTCTCAGTCCCTCTCTCTCAGGGTGAGATATGTACACTGACCGGTGTCTCTCAGTCCCTCTCTCTCTGAGGGAGATCTGTACACTGACCAGTGTCTCTCAGTCCCTCTCTCTCAGGGGGAGATCTGTACACTGACCGGTGTCTCTCAGTCTCTCTCTCCCTCAGGTGGAGATCTGTACACTGACCAGATTCTCTCAGTCCTCTCTCTCTGGGGGAGATCTGTGCATTGACCGGTGTCTCTCAGTCTCTCTCTCCCTCAGGGGGAGATCTGTACACTGACCGGTGTCTCTCAGTCCCTCTCTCTGTCAGGTGGAGATCTGTGCACTGACCGGTGTCTCTCAGTCCCTCTCTCTCAGAGGGAGATCTGTACACTGACCGGTGTCTCTCAGTCCCTCTCACTCTGGGGGAGATCTGTACACTGACCGGTGTCTCTCAGTCCCTCTCTCTCAGGGGGAGATCTGTACACTGACCGGTGTCTCTCAGTCCCTCTCTCTCAGGGGGAGATCTGTACACTGACCGGTGTCTCTCAGTCCCTCTCTCTCTGGGTGAGATCTGTACACTGACTGGTCTCTCTCAGTCCCTCTCTCTCTCAGGGGGAGATCTGTACACTGACCGGTGTCTCTCAGTCCCTCTCACTCAGGGGAGATCAGTACACTGACTGGTGTCTCTCAGTCCCTCTCTCTCTGGGGGAGCTCTGTACATTGACCGGTGTCTCTCAGTCCCTCTCTCTCAGGGGGAGATCTGTACACTGACCTGTGTCTCTCAGTCTCTCTCTCTCAGGGGGAGATCTGTACACTGACCGGTGTCTCTCAGTCCCTCTCTCTCAGGGGAAGATCTGTACACTGCCCGGTGTCTCTCAGTCCCTCTCTCTCTGAGGGATATCTGTACACTGACCGGTGTCTCTCAGTCCCTCTCTCTCAGAGGGAGATCTGTACACTGACTGGTGTCTATCAGTCCCTCTCTCTCTGGGGGAGCTCTGTACATTGACCGGTGTCTCTCAGTCCCTCTCTCTCAGGGGGAGATCTATACACTGACCTGTGTCTCTCAGTCTCTCTCTCTCAGGGGGAGATCTGTACACTGACCGGTGATTCTCAGTCCCTCTCTCTCAGGGTGAGATATGTACACTGACCGGTGTCTCTCAGTCCCTCTCTCTCTGAGGGAGATCTGTACACTGACCAGTGTCTCTCAGTCCCTCTCTCTCAGGGGGAGATCTGTACACTGACCGGTGTCTCTCAGTCTCTCTCTCCCTCAGGTGGAGATCTGTACACTGACCAGATTCTCTCAGTCCTCTCTCTCTGGGGGAGATCTGTGCATTGACCGGTCTCTCTCAGTCTCTCTCTCCCTCAGGGGGAGATCTGTACACTGACCGGAGTCTGTCAGTCCCTCTCTCTGTCAGGGGGAGATCTGTACACTGACCGGTGTCTCTCAGTCCCTCTCTCTGTCAGGTGGAGATCTGTGCACTGACCGGTGTCTCTCAGTCCCTCTCTCTCAGGGGGAGATCTGTACACTGACCGGTGTCTCTCAGTCCCTCTCTCTCTGGGTGAGATCTGTACACTGACTGGTCTCTCTCAGTCCCTCTCTCTCTCAGGAGGAGATCTGTACACTGACCGGTGTCTCTCAGTCCCTCTCTCTCAGGGGAGATCTGTACACTGACTGGTGTCTCTCAGTCCCTCTCGCTCTGGGGGAGCTCTGTACATTGACCGGTGTCTCTCAGTCCCTCTCTCTCAGGGGGAGATCTGTACACTGACCTGTGTCTCTCAGTCTCTCTCTCTCAGGGGGAGATCTGTACACTGACCGGTGTCTCTCAGTCCCTCTCTCTCAGGGGAAGATCTGTACACTGACCGGTGTCTCTCAGTCCCTCTCTCTCTGAGGGATATCTGTACACTGACCGGTGTCTCTCAGTCCCACTCTCTCAGAGGGAGATCTGTACACTGACCGGTGTCTCTCAGTACCTCTCTCTCTGGGGGAGCTCTGTACACTGACCAGTGTCTCTCAGTCCCTCTCTCTCAGAGGGAGATCTGTACACTGACCGGTGTCTCTCAGTCCCTGTCTCTCTGAGGGAGCTCTGTACACTGACCGGTGTCTCTCAGTCCCTCTCTCTCTGGGGGAGATCTGTACACTGACCGGTGTCTCTCAGTCCCTCTCTCTCAGGGGGAGATCTGTACACTGACTGGTGTCTCTCAGTCGTTCTCTCTCGGGGAGATCTGTACACTGACCGGTGTCTCTCAGTCCCTCTCTCTCTGAGGGAGATCTGTACACTGACCGGTGTCTATCAGTCCCTCTCTCTCAGGGGAGATCTGTACACTGACTGGTGTCTCTCAGTCCCTCTCTCTCTGGGGGAGCTCTGTACATTGACCGGTGTCTCTCAGTCCCTCTCTCTCAGGGGGAGATCTGTACACTGACCTGTGTCTCTCAGTCTCTATCTCTCAGGGGGAGATCTGTACACTGACCGGTGATTCTCAGTCCCTCTCTCTCAGGGTGAGATATGTACACTGACCGGTGTCTCTCAGTCCCTCTCTCTCAGGGGGAGATCTGTACACTGACCGGTGTCAATCAGTCTCTCTCTCCCTCAGATGGAGATCTGTACACTGACTGGTGTCTCTCAGTCCCTCTCTCTCTGGGGGAGCTCTGTACATTGACCGGTGTCTCTCAGTCCCTCTCTCTCAGGGGGAGATCTGTACACTGACCTGTGTCTCTCAGTCTCTCTCTCTCAGGGGGAGATCTGTACACTGACCGGTGTCTCTCAGTCCCTCTCTCTCAGGGGAAGATCTGTACACTGACCGGTGTCTCTCAGTCCCTCTCTCTCTGAGGGATATCTGTACACTGACCGGTGTCTCTCAGTCCCTCTCTCTCAGAGGGAGATCTGTACACTGACCGGTGTCTCTCAGTACCTCTCTCTCTGGGGGAGCTCTGTACACTGACCAGTGTCTCTCAGTCCCTCTCTCTCAGAGGGAGATCTGTACACTGACCGGTGTCTCTCAGTCCCTGTCTCTCTGGGGGAGCTCTGTACACTGACCGATGTCTCTCAGTCCCTCTCACTCAGGGGGAGTTCTGTACACTGACCGGTGTCTCTCAGTCCCTCTCTCTCTGGGGGAGATCTGTACACTGACCGGTGTCTCTCAGTCCCTCTCTCTCAGGGGGAGATCTGTACACTGACTGGTGTCTCTCAGTCGTTCTCTCTCGGGGAGATCTGTACACTGACCGGTGTCTCTCAGTCCCTCTCTCTCTGAGGGAGATCTGTACACTGACCGGTGTTTCTCAGTCCCTCTCTCTCAGAGGGAGATCTGTACACTGACCGGTGTCTCTCAGTCCCTCTCACTCTGGGGGAGATCTGTACACTGACCGGTGTCTCTCAGTCCCTCTCTCTCAGGGGGAGATCTGTACACTGACCGGTGTCTCTCAGTCCCTCTCTCTCAGGGGAGATCTGTACACTGACCGGTGTCTCTCAGTCGCTCTCTCTCTGGGTGAGATCTGTACACTGACTGCTCTCTCTCAGTCCGTCTCTCTCTGGGGGAGATCTGTACGCTGACTGGTGTCTCTCAGTCCCTCTCTCTCAGGGGAGATCGGTACACTGACCGGTGTCTCTCAGTCCCTCTCTCTCAGGGGAGATCTGTACACTGACTGGTGTCTCTCAGTCCCTCTCTCTCAGGGGAGATCTATACACTGACCGGTGTCTCTCAGTCCCTCTCTCTCAGGGGGATTTCTGTACACTGACCGGTGTCTCTCAGTCCCTCTCTCTGTCAGGGGGAGATCTGTACACTGACCGGTGTCTCTCAGTCCCTCTCTCTCTGGGTGAGATCTGTACACTGAGTGGTCTCTCTCATTCTCTCTCTCTCTGAGGGAGATCTGTACACTGACCGGTGATTCTCAGTCCCTCTCTCTCAGGGGGAGATATGTACACTGACCGGTGTCTCTCAGTCCCTCTCTCTCTGAGGGAGATCTGTACACTGACCAGTGTCTCTCAGTCCCTCTCTCTGTCAGGTGGAGATCTGTGCACTGACCGGTGTCTCCTAGTCCCTCTCTCTCAGAGGGAGATCTGTACACTGACCGGTGTCTCTCAGTCCCTCTCACTCTGGGGGAGATCTGTACACTGACCGGTGTCTCTCAGTCCCTCTCTCTCAGGAGGAGATCTGTACTCTGACCGGTGTCTCTCAGTCCCTCTCTCTCAGGGGGAGATCTGTACCCTGCCGGTGTCTCTCAGTCCCTCTCTCTCTGGGTGAGATCTGTACACTGACTGGTCTCTCTCAGTCCCTCTCTCTCTCAGGGGGAGATCTGTGCACTGATTGGTGTCTCTCCGTCCCTCTCTCTCAGGGGAGATCTGTACACTGACTGGTGTCTCTCAGTCCCTCTCTCTCTGAGGGAGATCTGTACACTGACCGGTGTTTCTCAGTCTCCCTCTCTCTCTGAGGGAGATCTGTACACTGACCAGTGTCTCTCAGTCCTCTCTCTCTGGGGAGATCTGTGCACTGACCGGTGTCTCTCAGTCCCTCTCTCTCTGGGGAGATCTGTACACTGACTTGTGTCTCTCAGTCCCTCTCTCTCAGGGGAGATCAGTACACTGAGTGGTGTCTCTCAGTCCCTCTCTCTCTCAGGGGGAGATCTGTGCACTGACTGGTGTCTCTCCGTCCCTCTCTCTCAGGGGAGATCTGTACACTGACTGGTGTCTCTCAGTCCCTCTCTCTCTGAGGGAGATCTGTACACTGACCGGTGTCTCTCAGTCCCTCTCTCTCAGGGGAGATCGGTACACTGACCGGTGTCTCTCAGTCCCTCTCTCTCAGGGCAGATCTGTACACTGACTGGTGTCTCTCAGTCCCTCTCTCTCTGGGGGAGCTCTGTACATTGACCGGTGTCTCTCAGTCCCTCTCTCTCAGGGGGAGATCTGTACACTGACCTGTGTCTCTCAGTCTCTCTCTCTCAGGGGGAGATCTGTACACTGACCGGTGTCTCTCAGTCCCTCTCTCTCAGGGGAAGATCTGTACACTGACCGGTGTCTCTCAGTCCCTCTCTCTCTGAGGGAGATCTGTACACTGACCGGTGTCTCTCAGTCCCTCTCTCTCAGAGGGAGATCTGTACACTGACCGGTGTCTCTCAGTCCCTCTCTCTGTCAGGGGGAGATCTGTACACTGACCAGTGTCTCTCAGTCCCTCTCTCACAGGGGGAGATCTGTACACTGACTGGTGTCTCTCAGTCCCTCTCTCTGTCAGGGGGAGATCTGTACACTGACCGGTGTCTCTCAGTCCCTCTCTCTGTCAGGGGGAGATCTGTACACTGACCGGTGTCTCTCAGTCCCTCTCTCTCAGGGTGAGATCTGTACACTGACCGGTGTCTCTCATTCCCTCTCTCTCAGAGGGAGATCTGTACACTGACCGTTGTCTCTCAGTCCCTCTCTCTCAGGGGGAGATCTGTACACTGACCGGTGTTTCTCAGTCCCTCTCTCTCAGGGGGAGATCTGTACACTGACCGGTGTCTCTCAGTCCCTCTCTCTCTGAGGGAGATCTGTACACTAACCGGTGTCTCTCAGTCCCTCTATCTCAGGGGGAGATCTGTACACTGACCGGTGTCTCTCAGTCCCTCTCTCTCAGAGGGAGATCTGTACACTGACCGGTGTCTCTCAGTCTCTCTCTCCCTCAGGGGGAGTTCTGTACACTGACCGGTGTCTCTCAGTCCTTCTCTCTCAGGGGGAGATCTGTACACATACCGGTCTCTCAGTCCCTCTCTCTCTCAGGGGGAGATCTGTACACTGACTGGTGTCTCTCAGTCCCTCTCTCTCAGGGGGAGATTGTACACTGACCAGTGTCTCTCAGTCCCTCTCTCTCTGGGGGAGATCTGTACACTGACTGGTGTCTCTCAGTCCCTCTCTCTCAGGGGAGATCTGTACACTGACTGGTGTCTCTCAGTCCCTCTCTCTCTGAGGGAGATCTGTACACTGACTGGTGTCTCTCAGTCTCCCTCTCTCTCTGAGGGAGATCTGTACACTGATCAGTGTCTCTCAGTCCTCTCTCTCTGGGGAGATCTGTACACTGACCGGTGTCTCTCAGTCCCTCACTCTCAGGGGAGATCTGTACACTGACCGGTGTCTCTCAGTCCCTCTCTCTCAGGGGGAGATCTGTACACTGACCGGTGTCTCTCAGTCCCTCTCTCTCTGGGTGAGATCTGTACACTGACTGGTCTCTCTCGGTCCCTCTCTCTCTCAGGGGGAGATCTGTGCACTGACTGGTGTCTCTCAGTCCCTCTCTCTGTCAGGGGGAGATCTGTACACTGACTGGTGTCTCTCCGTCCCTCTCTCTCAGGGGAGATCTGTACACTGACTGGTATCTCTCAGTCCCTCTCTCTTAGGGAGATCTGTATACTAACCGGTGTCTCTCAGTCTCCCTCTCTCTCTGAGGGAGATCTGTACACTGACCGGTGTCTCTCAGTCCCTCTCTCTCTGGGGAGATCTGTACACTGACTGGTGTCTCTCAGTCCCTCTCTCTCAGGGGAGATCTGTACACTGAGTGGTGTCTCTCAGTCCCTCTCTCTCTCAGGGGGAGATCTGTACACTGACCGGTGTCTATCAGTCCCTCTCTCTCAGGGGAGATCTGTACACTGACTGGTGTCTCTCAGTCCCTCTCACTCTGGGGGAGCTCTGTACATTGACCGGTGTCTCTCAGTCCCTCTCTCTCAGGGGGAGATCTGTACACTGACCTGTGTCTCTCAGTCTCTCTCTCTCAGGGGGAGATCTGTACACTGACTGGTGTCTCTCAGTCCCTCTCTCTCAGGGGAAGATCTGTACACTGACCGGTGTCTCTCAGTCCCTCTCTCTCTGAGGGAGATCTGTACACTGACCGGTGTCTCTCAGTCCCTCTCTCTCAGAGGGAGATCTGTACACTGACCGGTGTCTCTCAGTACCTCTCTCTCTGGGGGAGCTCTGTACACTGACCAGTGTCTCTCAGTCCCTCTCTCTCAGAGGGAGATCTGTACACTGACCGGTGTCTCTCAGTCCCTGTCTCTCTGGGGGAGCTCTGTACACTGACCGATGTCTCTCAGTCCCTCTCTCTCAGGGGGAGTTCTGTACACTGACCGGTGTCTCTCAGTCCCTCTCTCTCTGGGGGAGATCTGTACACTGACCGGTGTCTCTCAGTCCCTCTCTCTCAGGGGGAGATCTGTACACTGACAGGAGTCTCTCAGTCGTTCTGTCTCGGGGAGATCTGTACAATGACCAGTGTCTCTCAGTCCCTTTCTCTGTCAGGGGGAGATCTGTACACTGACCGGTGTCTCTCAGTCCCTCTCTCACAGGGGGAGATCTGTACACCGACTGGTGTCTCTCAGTCCCTCTCTCTGTCAGGGGGAGATCTGTACACTGACTGGTGTCTCTCAGTCCCTCTCTCTGTCAGGGGGAGATCTGTACACTGACCGGTGTCTCTCAGTCCCTCTCTCTCAGGGTGAGATCTGTACACTGACCGGTGTCTCTCATTCCCTCTCTGTCTGAGGGAGATCTGTACACTGACCGGTGTCTCTCAGTCCCTCTCTCTGTCAGGGGGAGATGTGTACACTGACCGGTGTCTCTCAGTCCCTCTCTCACAGGGGGAGATCTGTACACTGACTGGTGTCTCTCAGTCCCTCTCTCTGTCAGGGGGAGATCTGTACACTGACCGGTGTCTCTCAGTCCCTCTCTCTGTCAGGGGGAGATCTGTACACTGACTGGTGTCTCTCAGTCCCTCTCTCTCAGGGGGATTTCTGTACACTGACCGGTGTCTCTCAGTCCCTCTCTCTGTCAGGGGGAGATCTGTACACTGACCGGTGTCTCTCAGTCCCTCTCTCTCTGGGTGAGATCTGTACACTGAGTGGTCTTTCTCATTCTCTCTCTCTCTGAGGGAGATCTGTACACTGACCGGTGATTCTCAGTCCCTCTCTCTCAGGGGGAGATATGTACACTGACCGGTGTCTCTCAGTCCCTCTCTCTCTGAGGGAGATCTGTACACTGACCAGTGTCTCTCAGTCCCTCTCTCTGTCAGGTGGAGATCTGTACTCTGACCGGTGTCTCTCAGTCCCTCTCTCTCAGGGGGAGATCTGTACACTGACCGGTGTCTCTCAGTCCCTCTCTCTCTGGGTGAGATCTGTACACTGACTGGTCTCTCTCAGTCCCTCTCTCTCTCAGGGGGAGATCTGTGCACTGACTGGTGTCTCTCAGTCCCTCTCTCTCAGGGGGAGATTGTACACTGACCAGTGTCTCTCAGACCCTCTCTCTCTGGGGGAGATCTTTACACTGACTGGTGTCTCTCCGTCCCTCTCTCTCAGGGGAGATCTGTACACTGACTGGTGTCTCTCAGTCCCTCTCTCTCTGAGGGAGATCTGTACACTGACCGGTGTCTCTCAGTCTCCCTCTCTCTCTGAGGGAGATCTGTACACTGACCAGTGTCTCTCAGTCCTCTCTCTCTGGGGAGATCTGTACACTGACCAGTGTCTCTCAGTCCCTCTCTCTCTGGGGAGATCTGTACACTGACCGGTGTCTCTCAGTCCCTCTCTCTCAGGGGAGATCTGTACACTGAGTGGTGTCTCTCAGTCCCTCTCTCTCTCAGGGGGAGATCTGTACACTGACCGGTGTCTATCAGTCCCTCTCTCTCAGGGGAGATCTGTACACTGACTGGTGTCTCTCAGTCCCTCTCTCTCTGGGGGAGCTCTGTACATTGACCGGTGTCTCTCAGTACCTCTCTCTCAGGGGGAGATCTGTACACTGACCTGTGTCTCTCAGTCTCTCTCTCTCAGGGGGAGATCTGTACACTGACCAGTGTCTCTCAGTCCCTCTCTCTCAGGGGAAGATCTGTACACTGACCGGTGTCTCTCAGTCCCTCTCTCTCTGAGGGAGATCTGTACACTGACCGGTGTCTCTCAGTCCCTCTCTCTCAGAGGGAGATCTGTACACTGACCGGTGTCTGTCAGTCCCTGTCTCTCTGGGGGAGCTCTGTACACTGACCGATGTCTCTCAGTCCCTCTCTCTCAGGGGGAGTTCTGTACACTGACCGGTGTCTCTCAGTCCCTCTCTCTCTGGGGGAGATCTGTACACTGACCGGTGTCTCTTAGTCCCTCTCTCTCAGGGGGAGATCTGTACACTGACTGGAGTCTCTCAGTCGTTCTCTCTCGGGGAGATCTGTACACTGACCGGTGGCTCTCAGTCCCTCTCTCTCTGAGGGAGATCTGTACACTGACCGGTGTTTCTCAGTCCCTCTCTCTCAGTGGGAGATCTGTACTCTGACCGGTGTCTCTCAGTCCCTCTCTCTGTCAGGGGGAGATCTGTACACTGACCGGTGTCTCTCAGTCCCTCTCTCTGTCAGGGGGAGATCTGTACACTGACCGGTGTCTCTCAGTCCCTCTCTCACAGGGGGAGATCTGTACACTGACTGGTGTCTCTCAGTCCCTCTCTCTGTCAGGGGGAGATCTGTACACTGACCGGTGTCTCTCAGTCCCTCTCTCTGTCAGGGGGAGATCTGTACACTGACCGGTGTCTCTCAGTCTCCCTCTCTCTCTGCGGGAGATCTGTACACTGACCAGTGTCTCTCAGTCCTCTCAATCTGGGGAGATCTGTACACTGACCGGTGTCTCTCAGTCCCTCTCTCTCTGGGGAGATCTGTACACTGACTGGTGTCTCTCAGTCCCTCTCTCTGTCAGGGGGAGATCTGTACACTGACCGGTGTCTCTCAGTCCCTCTCTCTGTCAGGGGGAGATCTGTACACTGACTGGTGTCTCTCAGTCCCTCTCTCTCAGGGGGATTTCTGTACACTGACCGGTGTCTCTCATTCCCTCTCTCTGTCAGGGGGAGATCTGTACACTGACCGGTGTCTCTCAGTCCCTCACTCTCTGGGTGAGATCTGTACACTGAGTGGTCTTTCTCATTCTCTCTCTCTCTGAGGGAGATCTGTACACTGACCGGTGATTCTCAGTCCCTCTCTCTCAGGGGGAGATATGTACACTGACCGGTGTCTCTCAGTCCCTCTCTCTCTGAGGGAGATCTGTACACTGACCAGTGTCTCTCAGTCTCTCTCTCCCTCAGGGGGAGTTCTGTACACTGACCGGTGTCTCTCAGTCCTTCTCTCTCAGGGGGAGATCTGTACACATACCGGTCTCTCAGTCCCTCTCTCTCTCAGGGGGAGATCTGTACACTGACTGGTGTCTCTCAGTCCCTCTCTCTCAGGGGGAGATTGTACACTGACCAGTGTCTCTCAGTCCCTCTCTCTCTGGGGGAGATCTGTACACTGACTGGTGTCTCTCAGTCCCTCTCTCTCAGGGGAGATCTGTACACTGACTGGTGTCTCTCAGTCCCTCTCTCTGTGAGGGAGATCTGTACACTGACTGGTGTCTCTCAGTCTCCCTCTCTCTCTGAGGGAGATCTGTACACTGATCAGTGTCTCTCAGTCCTCTCTCTCTGGGGAGATCTGTACACTGACCGGTGTCTCTCAGTCCCTCACTCTCAGGGGAGATCTGTACACTGACCGGTGTCTCTCAGTCCCTCTCTCTCAGGGGGAGATCTGTACACTGACCGGTGTCTCTCAGTCCCTCTCTCTCTGGGTGAGATCTGTACACTGACTGGTCTCTCTCGGTCCCTCTCTCTCTCAGGGGGAGATCTGTGCACTGACTGGTGTCTCTCAGTCCCTCTCTCTCCGGTGGAGATCTGTACACTGACTGGTGTCTCTCCGTCCCTCTCTCTCAGGGGAGATCTGTACACTGACTGGTATCTCTCAGTCCCTCTCTCTTAGGGAGATCTGTACACTGACCGGTGTCTCTCAGTCTCCCTCTCTCTCTGAGGGAGATCTGTACACTGACCAGTGTCTCTCAGTCCTCTCTCTCTGGGGAGATCTGTACACTGACCGGTGTCTCTCAGTCCCTCTCTCTCTGGGGAGATCTGTACACTGACTGGTGTCTATCAGTCCCTCTCTCTCAGGGGAGATCTGTACACTGACTGGTGTCTCTCAGTCCCTCTCACTCTGGGGGAGCTCTGTACATTGACCGGTGTCTCTCAGTCCCTCTCTCTCAGGGGGAGATCTGTACACTGACCTGTGTCTCTCAGTCTCTCTCTCTCAGGGGGAGATCTGTACACTGACCGGTGTCTCTCAGTCCCTCTCTCTCAGGGGAAGATCTGTACACTGACCGGTGTCTCTCAGTCCCTCTCTCTCTGAGGGAGATCTGTACACTGACCGGTGTCTCTCAGTCCCTCTCTCTCAGAGGGAGATCTGTACACTGACCGGTGTCTCTCAGTACCTCTCTCTCTGGGGGAGCTCTGTACACTGACCAGTGTCTCTCAGTCCCTCTCTCTCAGAGGGAGATCTGTACACTGACCGGTGTCTCTCAGTCCCTGTCTCTCTGGGGGAGCTCTGTACACTGACCGATGTCTCTCAGTCCCTCTCTCTCAGGGGGAGTTCTGTACACTGACCGGTGTCTCTCAGTCCCTCTCTCTCTGGGGGAGATCTGCACACTGACCGGTGTCTCTCAGTCCCTCTCTCTCAGGGGGAGATCTGTACACTGACTGGAGTCTCTCAGTCGTTCTGTCTCGGGGAGATCTGTGCACTGACCGGTGTCTCTCAGTCCCTCTCTCTCTGAGGGAGATCTGTACACTGACCGGTGTTTCTCAGTCCCTCTCTCTCAGTGGGAGATCTGTACACTGACTGGAGTCTCTCAGTCGTTCTCTCTCGGGGAGATCTGTACAATGACCAGTGTCTCTCAGTCCCTTTCTCTGTCAGGGGGAGATCTGTACACTGACCGGTGTCTCTCATTCCCTCTCTGTCTGAGGGAGATCTGTACACTGACCGGTGTCTCTCAGTCCCTCTCTCTGTCAGGGGGAGATGTGTACACTGACCGGTGTCTCTCAGTCCCTCTCTCACAGGGGGAGATCTGTACACTTACTGGTGTCTCTCAGTCCCTCTCTCTGTCAGGGGGAGATCTGTACACTGACCGGTGTCTCTCAGTCCCTCTCTCTGTCAGGGGGAGATCTGTACACTGACTGGTGTCTCTCAGTCCCTCTCTCTCAGGGGGATTTCTGTACACTGACCGGTGTCTCTCAGTCCCTCTCTCTGTCAGGGGGAGATCTGTACACTGACCGGTGTCTCTCAGTCCCTCTCTCTCTGGGTGAGATCTGTACACTGAGTGGTCTTTCTCATTCTCTCTCTCTCTGAGGGAGATCTGTACACTGACCGGTGATTCTCAGTCCCTCTCTCTCAGGGGGAGATATGTACACTGACCGGTGTCTCTCAGTCCCTCTCTCTCTGAGGGAGATCTGTACACTGACCAGTGTCTCTCAGTCCCTCTCTCTGTCAGGTGGAGATCTGTACTCTGACCGGTGTCTCTCAGTCCCTCTCTCTCAGGGGGAGATCTGTACACTGACCGGTGTCTCTCAGTCCCTCTCTCTCTGGGTGAGATCTGTACACTGACTGGTCTCTCTCAGTCCCTCTCTCTCTCAGGGGGAGATCTGTGCACTGACTGGTGTCTCTCAGTCCCTCTCTCTCAGGGGGAGATTGTACACTGACCAGTGTCTCTCAGTCCCTCTCTCTCTGGGGGAGATCTTTACACTGACTGGTGTCTCTCCGTCCCTCTCTCTCAGGGGAGATCTGTACACTGACTGGTGTCTCTCAGTCCCTCTCTCTCTGAGGGAGATCTGTACACTGACCGGTGTCTCTCAGTCTCCCTCTCTCTCTGAGGGAGATCTGTACACTGACCAGTGTCTCTCAGTCCTCTCTCTCTGGGGAGATCTGTACACTGACCAGTGTCTCTCAGTCCCTCTCTCTCTGGGGAGATCTGTACACTGACCGGTGTCTCTCAGTCCCTCTCTCTCAGGGGAGATCTGTACACTGAGTGGTGTCTCTCAGTCCCTCTCTCTCTCAGGGGGAGATCTGTACACTGACCGGTGTCTATCAGTCCCTCTCTCTCAGGGGAGATCTGTACACTGACTGGTGTCTCTCAGTCCCTCTCTCTCTGGGGGAGCTCTGTACATTGACCGGTGTCTCTCAGTACCTCTCTCTCAGGGGGAGATCTGTACACTGACCTGTGTCTCTCAGTCTCTCTCTCTCAGGGGGAGATCTGTACACTGACCAGTGTCTCTCAGTCCCTCTCTCTCAGGGGAAGATCTGTACACTGACCGGTGTCTCTCAGTCCCTCTCTCTCTGAGGGAGATCTGTACACTGACCGGTGTCTCTCAGTCCCTCTCTCTCAGAGGGAGATCTGTACACTGACCGGTGTCTGTCAGTCCCTGTCTCTCTGGGGGAGCTCTGTACACTGACCGATGTCTCTCAGTCCCTCTCTCTCAGGGGGAGTTCTGTACACTGACCGGTGTCTCTCAGTCCCTCTCTCTCTGGGGGAGATCTGTACACTGACCGGTGTCTCTTAGTCCCTCTCTCTCAGGGGGAGATCTGTACACTGACTGGAGTCTCTCAGTCGTTCTCTCTCGGGGAGATCTGTACACTGACCGGTGGCTCTCAGTCCCTCTCTCTCTGAGGGAGATCTGTACACTGACCGGTGTTTCTCAGTCCCTCTCTCTCAGTGGGAGATCTGTACTCTGACCGGTGTCTCTCAGTCCCTCTCTCTGTCAGGGGGAGATCTGTACACTGACCGGTGTCTCTCAGTCCCTCTCTCTGTCAGGGGGAGATCTGTACACTGACCGGTGTCTCTCAGTCCCTCTCTCACAGGGGGAGATCTGTACACTGACTGGTGTCTCTCAGTCCCTCTCTCTGTCAGGGGGAGATCTGTACACTGACCGGTGTCTCTCAGTCCCTCTCTCTGTCAGGGGGAGATCTGTACACTGACCGGTGTCTCTCAGTCTCCCTCTCTCTCTGCGGGAGATCTGTACACTGACCAGTGTCTCTCAGTCCTCTCAATCTGGGGAGATCTGTACACTGACCGGTGTCTCTCAGTCCCTCTCTCTCTGGGGAGATCTGTACACTGACTGGTGTCTCTCAGTCCCTCTCTCTGTCAGGGGGAGATCTGTACACTGACCGGTGTCTCTCAGTCCCTCTCTCTGTCAGGGGGAGATCTGTACACTGACTGGTGTCTCTCAGTCCCTCTCTCTCAGGGGGATTTCTGTACACTGACCGGTGTCTCTCATTCCCTCTCTCTGTCAGGGGGAGATTTGTACACTGACCGGTGTCTCTCAGTCCCTCACTCTCTGGGTGAGATCTGTACACTGAGTGGTCTTTCTCATTCTCTCTCTCTCTGAGGGAGATCTGTACACTGACCGGTGATTCTCAGTCCCTCTCTCTCAGGGGGAGATATGTACACTGACCGGTGTCTCTCAGTCCCTCTCTCTCTGAGGGAGATCTGTACACTGACCAGTGTCTCTCAGTCTCTCTCTCCCTCAGGGGGAGTTCTGTACACTGACCGGTGTCTCTCAGTCCTTCTCTCTCAGGGGGAGATCTGTACACATACCGGTCTCTCAGTCCCTCTCTCTCTCAGGGGGAGATCTGTACACTGACTGGTGTCTCTCAGTCCCTCTCTCTCAGGGGAGATTGTACACTGACCAGTGTCTCTCAGTCCCTCTCTCTCTGGGGGAGATCTGTACACTGACTGGTGTCTCTCAGTCCCTCTCTCTCAGGGGAGATCTGTACACTGACTGGTGTCTCTCAGTCCCTCTCTCTCTGAGGGAGATCTGTACACTGACTGGTGTCTCTCAGTCTCCCTCTCTCTCTGAGGGAGATCTGTACACTGATCAGTGTCTCTCAGTCCTCTCTCTCTGGGGAGATCTGTACACTGACCGGTGTCTCTCAGTCCCTCACTCTCAGGGGAGATCTGTACACTGACCGGTGTCTCTCAGTCCCTCTCTCTCAGGGGGAGATCTGTACACTGACCGGTGTCTCTCAGTCCCTCTCTCTCTGGGTGAGATCTGTACACTGACTGGTCTCTCTCGGTCCCTCTCTCTCTCAGGGGGAGATCTGTGCACTGACTGGTGTCTCTCAGTCCCTCTCTCTCCGGTGGAGATCTGTACACTGACTGGTGTCTCTCCGTCCCTCTCTCTCAGAGGAGATCTGTACACTGACTGGTATCTCTCAGTCCCTCTCTCTTAGGGAGATCTGTACACTGACCGGTGTCTCTCAGTCTCCCTCTCTCTCTGAGGGAGATCTGTACACTGACCAGTGTCTCTCAGTCCTCTCTCTCTGGGGAGATCTGTACACTGACCGGTGTCTCTCAGTCCCTCTCTCTCTGGGGAGATCTGTACACTGACTGGTGTCTATCAGTCCCTCTCTCTCAGGGGAGATCTGTACACTGACCGGTGTCTCTCAGTCCCTCTCTCTGTCAGGGGGAGATCTGTACATTGACCGGTGTCTCTCAGTCCCTCTCTCTCAGGGGGAGATCTGTACACTGACCTGTGTCTCTCAGTCTCTCTCTCTCAGGGGGAGATCTGTACACTGACCGGTGTCTCTCAGTCCCTCTCTCTCAGGGGAAGATCTGTACACTGACCGGTGTCTCTCAGTCCCTCTCTCTCTGAGGGAGATCTGTACACTGACCGGTGTCTCTCAGTCCCTCTCTCTCTGGGGAGATCTGTACACTGACTGGTGTCTATCAGTCCCTCTCTCTCAGGGGAGATCTGTACACTGACTGGTGTCTCTCAGTCCCTCTCACTCTGGGGGAGCTCTGTACATTGACCGGTGTCTCTCAGTCCCTCTCTCTCAGGGGGAGATCTGTACACTGACCTGTGTCTCTCAGTCTCTCTCTCTCAGGGGGAGATCTGTACACTGACCGGTGTCTCTCAGTCCCTCTCTCTCAGGGGAAGATCTGTACACTGACCGGTGTCTCTCAGTCCCTCTCTCTCTGAGGGAGATCTGTACACTGACCGGTGTCTCTCAGTCCCTCTCTCTCAGAGGGAGATCTGTACACTGACCGGTGTCTCTCAGTACCTCTCTCTCTGTGGGAGCTCTGTACACTGACCAGTGTCTCTCAGTCCCTCTCTCTCAGAGGGAGATCTGTACACTGACCGGTGTCTCTCAGTCCCTGTCTCTCTGGGGGAGCTCTGTACACTGACCGATGTCTCTCAGTCCCTCTCTCTCAGGGGGAGTTCTGTACACTGACCGGTGTCTCTCAGTCCCTCTCTCTCTGGGGGAGATCTGCACACTGACCGGTGTCTCTCAGTCCCTCTCTCTCAGGGGGAGATCTGTACACTGACTGGAGTCTCTCAGTCGTTCTGTCTCGGGGAGATCTGTGCACTGACCGGTGTCTCTCAGTCCCTCTCTCTCTGAGGGAGATCTGTACACTGACCGGTGTTTCTCAGTCCCTCTCTCTCAGGGGGAGTTCTGTACACTGACCGGTGTCTCTCAGTCCCTCTCTCTCTGAGGGAGATCAGTACACTGACCGGTGTTTCTCAGTCCCTCTCTCTCAGTGGGAGATCTGTACACTGACTGGAGTCTCTCAGTCGTTCTCTCTCGGGGAGATCTGTACAATGACCAGTGTCTCTCAGTCCCTTTCTCTGTCAGGGGGAGATCTGTACACTGACCGGTGTCTCTCAGTCCCTCTCTCACAGGGGGAGATCTGTACACTGACTGGTGTCTCTCAGTCCCTCTCTCTGTCAGGGGGAGATCTGTACACTGACTGGTGTCTCTCAGTCCCTCTCTCTGTCAGGGGGAGATCTGTACACTGACCGGTGTCTCTCAGTCCCTCTCTCTCAGGGTGAGATCTGTACACTGACAGGTGTCTCTCATTCCCTCTCTGTCTGAGGGAGATCTGTACACTGACCGGTGTCTCTCAGTCCCTCTCTCTGTCAGGGGGAGATGTGTACACTGACCGGTGTCTCTCAGTCCCTCTCTCACAGGGGGAGATCTGTACACTGACTGGTGTCTCTCAGTCCCTCTCTCTGTCAGGGGGAGATCTGTACACTGACCGGTGTCTCTCAGTCCCTCTCTCTGTCAGGGGGAGATCTGTACACTGACTGGTGTCTCTCAGTCCCTCTCTCTCAGGGGGATTTCTGTACACTGACCGGTGTCTCTCAGTCCCTCTCTCTGTCAGGGGGAGATCTGTACACTGACCGGTGTCTCTCAGTCCCTCTCTCTCTGGGTGAGATCTGTACACTGAGTGGTCTTTCTCATTCTCTCTCTCTCTGAGGGAGATCTGTACACTGACCGGTGATTCTCAGTCCCTCTCTCTCAGGGGGAGATATGTACACTGACCGGTGTCTCTCAGTCCCTCTCTCTCAGGGGGAGATCTGTACACTGACCGGTGTCTCTCAGTCCCTCTCTCTGTCAGGTGGAGATCTGTACTCTGACCGGTGTCTCTCAGTCCCTCTCTCTCAGGGGGAGATCTGTACACTGACCGGTGTCTCTCAGTCCCTCTCTCTCTGGGTGAGATCTGTACACTGACTGGTCTCTCTCAGTCCCTCTCTCTCTCAGGGGGAGATCTGTGCACTGACTGGTGTCTCTCAGTCCCTCTCTCTCAGGGGGAGATTGTACACTGACCAGTGTCTCTCAGTCCCTCTCTCTCTGGGGGAGATCTTTACACTGACTGGTGTCTCTCCGTCCCTCTCTCTCAGGGGAGATCTGTACACTGACTGGTGTCTCTCAGTCCCTCTCTCTCTGAGGGAGATCTGTACACTGACCGGTGTCTCTCAGTCTCCCTCTCTCTCTGAGGGAGATCTGTACACTGACCAGTGTCTCTCAGTCCTCTCTCTCTGGGGAGATCTGTACACTGACCAGTGTCTCTCAGTCCCTCTCTCTCTGGGGAGATCTGTACACTGACCGGTGTCTCTCAGTCCCTCTCTCTCAGGGGAGATCTGTACACTGAGTGGTGTCTCTCAGTCCCTCTCTCTCTCAGGGGGAGATCTGTACACTGACCGGTGTCTATCAGTCCCTCTCTCTCAGGGGAGATCTGTACACTGACTGGTGTCTCTCAGTCCCTCTCTCTCTGGGGGAGCTCTGTACATTGACCGGTGTCTCTCAGTACCTCTCTCTCAGGGGGAGATCTGTACACTGACCTGTATCTCTCAGTCTCTCTCTCTCAGGGGGAGATCTGTACACTGACCAGTGTCTCTCAGTCCCTCTCTCTCAGGGGAAGATCTGTACACTGACCGGTGTCTCTCAGTCCCTCTCTCTCTGAGGGAGATCTGTAAACTGACCGGTGTCTCTCAGTCCCTCTCTCTCAGAGGGAGATCTGTACACTGACCGGTGTCTGTCAGTCCCTGTCTCTCTGGGGGAGCTCTGTACACTGACCGATGTCTCTCAGTCCCTCTCTCTCAGGGGGAGTTCTGTACACTGACCGGTGTCTCTCAGTCCCTCTCTCTCTGGGGGAGATCTGTACACTGACCGGTGTCTCTTAGTCCCTCTCTCTCAGGGGGAGATCTGTACACTGACTGGAGTCTCTCAGTCGTTCTCTCTCGGGGAGATCTGTACACTGACCGGTGGCTCTCAGTCCCTCTCTCTCTGGGGAGATCTGTACACTGACTGGTGTCTCTCAGTCCCTCTCTCTGTCAGGGGGAGATCTGTACACTGACCGGTGTATCTCAGTCCCTCTCTCTGTCAGGGGGAGATCTGTACACTGACTGGTGTCTCTCAGTCCCTCTCTCTCAGGGGGATTTCTGTACACTGACCGGTGTCTCTCAGTCCCTCTCTCTGTCAGGGGGAGATCTGTACACTGACCGGTGTCTCTCAGTCCCTCTCTCTCTGGGTGAGATCTGTACACTGAGTGGTCTTTCTCATTCTCTCTCTCTCTGAGGGAGATCTGTACACTGACCGGTGATTCTCAGTCCCTCTCTCTCAGGGGGAGATATGTACACTGACCGGTGTCTCTCAGTCCCTCTCTCTCTGAGGGAGATCTGTACACTGACCAGTGTCTCTCAGTCCCTCTCTCTGTCAGGTGGAGATCTGTACTCTGACCGGTGTCTCTCAGTCCCTCTCTCTCAGGGGGAGATCTGTACACTGACCGGTGTCTCTCAGTCCCTCTCTGTCTGGGTGAGATCTGTACACTGACTGGTCTCTCTCAGTCCCTCTCTCTCTCAGGGGGAGATCTGTGCACTGACTGGTGTCTCTCAGTCCCTCTCTCTCAGGGGGAGATTGTACACTGACCAGTGTCTCTCAGTCCCTCTCTCTCTGGGGGAGATCTTTACACTGACTGGTGTCTCTCCGTCCCTCTCTCTCAGGGGAGATCTGTACACTGACTGGTGTCTCTCAGTCCCTCTCTCTCTGAGGGAGATCTGTACACTGACCGGTGTCTCTCAGCCTCTCTCTCTGAGGGAGATCTGTACACTGACCAGTGTCTCTCAGTCCTCTCTCTCTGGGGAGATCTGTACACTGACCAGTGTCTCTCAGTCCCTCTCTCTCTGGGGAGATCTGTACACTGACCGGTGTCTCTCAGTCCCTCTCTCTCAGGGGAGATCTGTACACTGAGTGGTGTCTCTCAGTCCCTCTCTCTCTCTGGGGGAGCTCTGTACATTGACCCGTGTCTCTCAGTACCTCTCTCTCAGGGGGAGATCTGTACACTGACCTGTGTCTCTCAGTCTCTCTCTCTCAGGGGGAGATCTGTACACTGACCAGTGTCTCTCAGTCCCTCTCTCTCAGGGGAAGATCTGTACACTGACCGGTGTCTCTCAGTCCCTCTCTCTCTGAGGGAGATCTGTACACTGACCGGTGTCTCTCAGTCCCTCTCTCTCAGAGGGAGATCTGTACACTGACCGGTGTCTGTCAGTCCCTGTCTCTCTGGGGGAGCTCTGTACACTGACCGATGTCTCTCAGTCCCTCTCTCTCAGGGGGAGTTCTGTACACTGACCGGTGTCTCTCAGTCCCTCTCTCTCTGGGGGAGATCTGTACACTGACCGGTGTCTCTTAGTCCCTCTCTCTCAGGGGGAGATCTGTACACTGACTGGAGTCTCTCAGTCGTTCTCTCTCGGGGAGATCTGTACACTGACCGGTGTCTCTCAGTCCCTCTCTCTCTGAGGGAGATCTGTACACTGACCGGTGTTTCTCAGTCCCTCTCTCTCAGTGGGAGATCTGTACTCTGACCGGTGTCTCTCAGTCCCTCTCTCTGTCAGGGGGAGATCTGTACACTGACCGGTGTCTCTCAGTCCCTCTCTCTGTCAGGGGGAGATCTGTACACTGACCGGTGTCTCTCAGTCCCTCTCTCACAGGGGGAGATCTGTACACTGACTGGTGTCTCTCAGTCCCTCTCTCTGTCAGGGGGAGATCTGTACACTGACCGGTGTCTCTCAGTCCCTCTCTCTGTCAGGGGGAGATCTGTACACTGACCGGTGTCTCTCAGTCTCCCTCTCTCTCTGCGGGAGATCTGTACACTGACCAGTGTCTCTCAGTCCTCTCTCTCTGGGGAGATCTGTACACTGACCGGTGTCTCTCAGTCCCTCTCTCTCTGGGGAGATCTGTACACTGACTGGTGTCTCTCAGTCCCTCTCTCTCAGGGGAGATCTGTACACTGAGTTGTGTCTCTCAGTCCCTCTCTCTGTCAGGGGGAGATCTGTACACTGACCGGTGTCTATCAGTCCCTCTCTCTCAGGGGAGATCTGTACACTGACTGGTGTCTCTCAGTCCCTCTCTCTCTGGGGGAGCTCTGTACATTGACCGGTGTCTCTCAGTACCTCTCTCTCAGGGGGAGATCTGTACACTGACCGGTGTCTCTCAGTCCCTCTCTCTCTGAGGGAGATCTGTACACAGACCGGTGTCTCTCAGTCCCTCTCTCTCTGAGGGAGATCTGTACACTGACCGGTGTCTCTCAGTCCCTCTCTCTCAGGGGAAGATCTGTACACTGACCGGTGTCTCTCAGTCCCTCTCTCTCAGAGGGAGATCTGTACACTGACCGGTGTCTCTCAGTCCCTCTCTCTCAGAGGGAGATCTGTACACTGACCGGTGTCTGTCAGTCCCTGTCTCTCTGGGGGAGCTCTGTACACTGACCGATGTCTCTCAGTCCCTCTCTCTCAGGGGGAGTTCTGTACACTGACCGGTGTCTCTCAGTCCCTCTCTCTGGGGGAGATCTGTACACTGACCGGTGTCTCTTTGTCCCTCTCTCTCAGGGGGAGATCTGTACACTGACTGGAGTCTCTCAGTCGTTCTCTCTCGGGGAGATATGTACACTGACCGGTGTCTCTCAGTCCCTCTCTCTCTCAGGGAGATCTGTACACTGACCGGTGTTTCTCAGTCCCTCTCTCTCAGTGGGAGATCTGTACTCTGACCGGTGTCTCTCAGTCCCTCTCTCTCAGGGGGAGATCTGTACACTGACCGGTGTCTCTCAGCCCCTCTCCATCGGGGGGAGATCTGTGCACTGACCGGTGTCTCTCAGTCCCTCTCTCTGTCAGGGGGAGATCTGTACACTGACCGGTGTCTCTCAGTCCCTCTCTCACAGGGGGAGATCTGTACACTGACTGGTGTCTCTCAGTCCCTCTCTCTGTCAGGGGGAGATCTGTACACTGACCGGTGTCTCTCAGTCCCTCTCTCTGTCAGGGGGAGATCTGTACACTGACCGGTGTCTCTCAGTCCCTCTCTCTCAGGGTGAGATCTGTACACTGACCGGTGTCTCTCAGTCCCTCTCTCACAGGGGGAGATCTGTACACTGACTGGTGTCTCTCAGTCCCTCTCTCTGTCAGGGGGAGATCTGTACACTGACTGGTGTCTCTCAGTCCCTCTCTCTGTCAGGGGGAGATCTGTACACTGACCGGTGTCTCTCAGTCCCTCTCTCTCAGGGTGAGATCTGTACACTGACCGGTGTCTCTCATTCCCTCTCTGTCTGAGGGAGATCTGTACACTGACCGGTGTCTCTCAGTCCCTCTCTCTGTCAGGGGGAGATGTGTACACTGACCGGTGTCTCTCAGTCCCTCTCTCACAGGGGGAGATCTGTACACTGACTGGTGTCTCTCAGTCCCTCTCTCTGTCAGGGGGAGATCTGTACACTGACCGGTGTCTCTCAGTCCCTCTCTCTGTCAGGGGGAGATCTGTACACTGACTGGTGTCTCTCAGTCCCTCTCTCTCAGGGGGATTTCTGTACACTGACCGGTGTCTCTCAGTCCCTCTCTCTGTCAGGGGGAGATCTGTACACTGACCGGTGTCTCTCAGTCCCTCTCTCTCTGGGTGAGATCTGTACACTGAGTGGTCTTTCTCATTCTCTCTCTCTCTGAGGGAGATCTGTACACTGACCGGTGATTCTCAGTCCCTCTCTCTCAGGGGGAGATATGTACACTGACCGGTGTCTCTCAGTCCCTCTCTCTCTGAGGGAGATCTGTACACTGACCAGTGTCTCTCAGTCCCTCTCTCTGTCAGGTGGAGATCTGTACTCTGACCGGTGTCTCTCAGTCCCTCTCTCTCAGGGGGAGATCTGTACACTGACCGGTGTCTCTCAGTCCCTCTCTCTCTGGGTGAGATCTGTACACTGACTGGTCTCTCTCAGTCCCTCTCTCTCTCAGGGGGAGATCTGTGCACTGACTGGTGTCTCTCAGTCCCTCTCTCTCAGGGGGAGATTGTACACTGACCAGTGTCTCTCAGTCCCTCTCTCTCTGGGGGAGATCTTTACACTGACTGGTGTCTCTCCGTCCCTCTCTCTCAGGGGAGATCTGTACACTGACTGGTGTCTCTCAGTCCCTCTCTCTCTGAGGGAGATCTGTACACTGACCGGTGTCTCTCAGTCTCCCTCTCTCTCTGAGGGAGATCTGTACACTGACCAGTGTCTCTCAGTCCTCTCTCTCTGGGGAGATCTGTACACTGACCAGTGTCTCTCAGTCCCTCTCTCTCTGGGGAGATCTGTACACTGACCGGTGTCTCTCAGTCCCTCTCTCTCAGGGGAGATCTGTACACTGAGTGGTGTCTCTCAGTCCCTCTCTCTCTCAGGGGGAGATCTGTACACTGACCGGTGTCTATCAGTCCCTCTCTCTCAGGGGAGATCTGTACACTGACTGGTGTCTCTCAGTCCCTCTCTCTCTGGGGGAGCTCTGTACATTGACCGGTGTCTCTCAGTACCTCTCTCTCAGGGGGATATCTGTACACTGACCTGTGTCTCTCAGTCTCTCTCTCTCAGGGGGAGATCTGTACACTGACCAGTGTCTCTCAGTCCCTCTCTCTCAGGGGAAGATCTGTACACTGACCGGTGTCTCTCAGTCCCTCTCTCTCTGAGGGAGATCTGTACACTGACCGGTGTCTCTCAGTCCCTCTCTCTCAGAGGGAGATCTGTACACTGACCGGTGTCTGTCAGTCCCTGTCTTTCTGGGGGAGCTCTGTACACTGACCGATGTCTCTCAGTCCCTCTCTCTCAGGGGGAGTTCTGTACACTGACCGGTGTCTCTCAGTCCCTCTCTCTCTGGGGGAGATCTGTACACTGACCGGTGTCTCTTAGTCCCTCTCTCTCAGGGGGAGATCTGTACACTGACTGGAGTCTCTCAGTCGTTCTCTCTCGGGGAGATCTGTACACTGACCGGTGTCTCTCAGTCCCTCTCTCTCTGAGGGAGATCTGTACACTGACCGGTGTTTCTCAGTCCCTCTCTCTCAGTGGGAGATCTGTACTCTGACCGGTGTCTCTCAGTCCCTCTCTCTGTCAGGGGGAGATCTGTACACTGACCGGTGTCTCTCAGTCCCTCTCTCTGTCAGGGGGAGATCTGTACACTGACCGGTGTCTCCCAGTCCCTCTCTCACAGGGGGAGATCTGTACACTGACTGGTGTCTCTCAGTCCCTCTCTCTGTCAGGGGGAGATCTGTACACTGACCGGTGTCTCTCAGTCCCTCTCTCTGTCAGGGGGAGATCTGTACACTGACCGGTGTCTCTCAGTCTCCCTCTCTCTCTGCGGGAGATCTGTACACTGACCAGTGTCTCTCAGTCCTCTCTCTCTGGGGAGATCTGTACACTGACCGGTGTCTCTCAGTCCCTCTCTCTCTGGGGAGATCTGTACACTGACTGGTGTCTCTCAGTCCCTCTCTCTCAGGGGAGATCTGTACACTGAGTGGTGTCTCTCAGTCCCTCTCTCTCTCAGGGGGAGATCTGTACACTGACCGGTTTCTATCAGTCCCTCTCTCTCAGGGGAGATCTGTACACTGACTGGTGTCTCTCAGTCCCTCTCTCTCTGGGGGAGCTCTGTACATTGACCGGTGTCTCTCAGTACCTCTCTCTCAGGGGGAGATCTGTACACTGACCTGTGTCTCTCAGTCTCTCTCTCTCAGGGGGAGATCTGTACACTGACCAGTGTCTCTCAGTCCCTCTCTCTCAGGGGAAGATCTGTACACTGACCGGTGTCTCTCAGTCCCTCTCTCTCAGAGGGAGATCTGTACACTGTCCGGTGTCTCTCAGTCCCTCTCTCTCAGAGGGAGATCTGTACACTGACCGGTGTCTGTCAGTCCCTGTCTCTCTGGGGGAGCTCTGTACACTGACCGATGTCTCTCAGTCCCTCTCTCTCAGGGGGTGTTCTGTACACTGACCGGTGTCTCTCAGTCCCTCTCTCTGGGGGAGATCTGTACACTGACCGGTGTCTCTTAGTCCCTCTCTCTCAGGGGGAGATCTGTACACTGACTGGAGTCTCTCAGTCGTTCTCTCTCGGGGAGATATGTACACTGACCGGTGTCTCTCAGTCCCTCTCTATCTGAGGGAGATCTGTACACTGACCGGTGTTTCTCAGTCCCTCTCTCTCAGTGGGAGATCTGTACTCTGACCGGTGTCTCTCAGTCCCTCTCTCTCAGGGGGAGATCTGTACACTGACCGGTGTCGCTCAGTCCCTCTCTCTCAGGGGGAGATCTGTACACTGACCGGTGTCTCTCAGCCCCTCTCCATCGGGGGGAGATCTGTACACTGACCGGTGTCTCTCAGTCCCTCTCTCTGTCAGGGGGAGATCTGTACACTGACCGGTGTCTCTCAGTCCCTCCCTCACAGGGGGAGATCTGTACACTGACTGGTGTCTCTCAGTCCCTCTCTCTGTCAGGGGGAGATCTGTACACTGACCGGTGTCTCTCAGTCCCTCTCTCTCAGGGTGAGATCTGTACACTGACCGGTGTCTCTCATTCCCTCTCTGTCTGAGGGAGATCTGTACACTGACCGGTGTCTCTCAGTCCCTCTCTCTGTCAGGGTGAGATCTGTACACTGACCGGTGTCTCTCAGTCCCTCTCTCACAGGGGGAGATCTGTACACTGACCGGTGTCTCTCATTCCCTCTCTCTCTGGGGGAGATCTGTACACTTACTGGTCTCTCTCATTCCCTCTCTGTCTGAGGGAGGTGTGTACACTGACCGGTGTCTCTCAGTCCCTCTCTCTCAGGGGGAGTTCTGTACACTGACCGGTGTCTCTCAGTCCCTCTCTCTGTCAGGGGGAGATCTGTACACTGACCGGTGTCTCTCAGTCCCTCTCTCTCTGGCTGAGATCTGTACACTGAGTGGTCTCTCTCATTCGCTCTCTCTCTGAGGGAGATCTGTACACTGACCGGTGTTTCTCAGTCCCTCTCTCTCAGGGGGAGATCTGTACACTGACCGGTGTCTCTCAGTCCCTCTCTCTCTGAGGGAGATCTGTACACTGACCGGTGTCTCTCAGTCCCTCTCTCTCAGGGGGAGATCTGTACACTGACCGGTGTCTCTCAGTCCTTCTCTCCGGGGGAGATCTATACTCTGACCGGTGTCTCTCAGTCCCTCTCTCTCTGAGGGAGATCTGTACACTGACCGGTGTCTCTCAGTCCCTCTCTCTCAGGGGGAGATCTGTACACTGACCGGTGTCTCTCAGTCCCTCTCTCTCAGGGGGAGATCTGTACACTGACCGGTGTCTCTCAGTCCCTCTCTCTCTCAGGGGGAGATCTGTATACTGACCGGTGTCTCTCAGTTCCTCTCTCTCAGGGGGAGATCTGTACACTGACCGGTGCCTCTCAGTCCCTCTCTCTCAGAGGGAGATCTGTACACTGACCGGTGTCTCTCAGTCCCTCTCTCTCAGGGGGAGATCTGTACACTGACCGGTGTCTCTCTGTCCCTCTCTCTCAGAGGGAGATCTGTACACTGACCGGTGTCTCTGAGTCCCTCTCTCTCTGAGGGAGATCTGTACGCTGACCGGTGTCTCTCATTCCCTCTCTCTCTGAGGGAGATCTGTACACTGTCCGGTGTCTCTCAGTCCCTCTCTCTCTGAGGGAGATCTGTACACTGACCGGTGTCTCTCAGTCCCTCTCTCTCTGAGGGAGATCTGTACACTGACCGGTGTCTCTCAGTCCCTCTCTCTCAGGGTGAGATCTGTACACTGACCGGTGTCTCTCATTCCCTCTCTGTCTGAGGGAGATCGGTACACTGACCGGTGTCTCTCAGTCCCTCTCTCTCTGAGGGAGATCTGTACACTACCCGGTGTCTCTCAGTCCCTCTATCTCAGGGGGAGATCTGTCCACTGACCGGTGTCTCTCAGTCCCTCTCTCTCAAAGGGAGATCTGTACACTGACCAGTGTCTCTCAGTCCCTCTCTCTGTCAGGTGGAGATCTGTACTCTGACCGGTGTCTCTCAGTCCCTCTCTCTCAGGGGGAGATCTGTACACTGACCGGTGTCTCTCAGTCCCTCTCTCTCTGGGTGAGATCTGTACACTGACTGGTCTCTCTCAGTCCCTCTCTCTCTCAGGGGGAGATCTGTGCACTGACTGGTGTCTCTCAGTCCCTCTCTCTCAGGGGGAGATTGTACACTGACCAGTGTCTCTCAGTCCCTCTCTCTCTGGGGGAGATCTTTACACTGACTGGTGTCTCTCCGTCCCTCTCTCTCAGGGGAGATCTGTACACTGACTGGTGTCTCTCAGTCCCTCTCTCTCTGAGGGAGATCTGTACACTGACCGGTGTCTCTCAGTCTCCCTCTCTCTCTGAGGGAGATCTGTACACTGACCAGTGTCTCTCAGTCCTCTCTCTCTGGGGAGATCTGTACACTGACCAGTGTCTCTCAGTCCCTCTCTCTCTGGGGAGATCTGTACACTGACCGGTGTCTCTCAGTCCCTCTCTCTCAGGGGAGATCTGTACACTGAGTGGTGTCTCTCAGTCCCTCTCTCTCTCAGGGGGAGATCTGTACACTGACCGGTGTCTATCAGTCCCTCTCTCTCAGGGGAGATCTGTACACTGACTGGTGTCTCTCAGTCCCTCTCTCTCTGGGGGAGCTCTGTACATTGACCGGTGTCTCTCAGTACCTCTCTCTCAGGGGGAGATCTGTACACTGACCTGTGTCTCTCAGTCTCTCTCTCTCAGGGGGAGATCTGTACACTGACCAGTGTCTCTCAGTCCCTCTCTCTCAGGGGAAGATCTGTACACTGACCGGTGTCTCTCAGTCCCTCTCTCTCTGAGGGAGATCTGTACACTGACCGGTGTCTCTCAGTCCCTCTCTCTCAGAGGGAGATCTGTACACTGACCGGTGTCTGTCAGTCCCTGTCTCTCTGGGGGAGCTCTGTACACTGACCGATGTCTCTCAGTCCCTCTCTCTCAGGGGGAGTTCTGTACACTGACCGGTGTCTCTCAGTCCCTCTCTCTCTGGGGGAGATCTGTACACTGACCGGTGTCTCTTAGTCCCTCTCTCTCAGGGGGAGATCTGTACACTGACTGGAGTCTCTCATTCGTTCTCTCTCGGGGAGATCTGTACACTGACCGGTGTCTCTCAGTCCCTCTCTCTCTGAGGGAGATCTGTACACTGACCGGTGTTTCTCAGTCCCTCTCTCTCAGTGGGAGATCTGTACTCTGACCGGTGTCTCTCAGTCCCTCTCTCTGTCAGGGGGAGATCTGTACACTGACCGGTGTCTCTCAGTCCCTCTCTCTGTCAGGGGGAGATCTGTACACTGACCGGTGTCTCCCAGTCCCTCTCTCACAGGGGGAGATCTGTACACTGACTGGTGTCTCTCAGTCCCTCCCTCTGTCAGGGGGAGATCTGTACACTGACCGGTGTCTCTCAGTCCCTCTCTCTGTCAGGGGGAGATCTGTACACTGACCGGTGTCTCTCAGTCTCCCTCTCTCTCTGCGGGAGATCTGTACACTGACCAGTGTCTCTCAGTCCTCTCTCTCTGGGGAGATCTGTACACTGACCGGTGTCTCTCAGTCCCTCTCTCTCTGGGGAGATCTGTACACTGACTGGTGTCTCTCAGTCCCTCTCTCTCAGGGGAGATCTGTACACTGAGTGGTGTCTCTCAGTCCCTCTCTCTCTCAGGGGGAGATCTGTACACTGACCGGTTTCTATCAGTCCCTCTCTCTCAGGGGAGATCTGTCCACTGACTGGTGTCTCTCAGTCCCTCTCTCTCTGGGGGAGCTCTGTACATTGACCGGTGTCTCTCAGTACCTCTCTCTCAGGGGGAGATCTGTACACTGACCTGTGTCTCTCAGTCTCTCTCTCTCAGGGGGAGATCTGTACACTGACCAGTGTCTCTCAGTCCCTCTCTCTCAGGGGAAGATCTGTACACTGACCGGTGTCTCTCAGTCCCTCTCTCTCAGAGGGAGATCTGTACACTGTCCGGTGTCTCTCAGTCCCTCTCTCTCAGAGGGAGATCTGTACACTGACCGGTGTCTGTCAGTCCCTGTCTCTCTGGGGGAGCTCTGTACACTGACCGATGTCTCTCAGTCCCTCTCTCTCAGGGGGTGTTCTGTACACTGACCGGTGTCTCTCAGTCCCTCTCTCTGGGGGAGATCTGTACACTGACCGGTGTCTCTTAGTCCCTCTCTCTCAGGGGGAGATCTGTACACTGACTGGAGTCTCTCAGTCGTTCTCTCTCGGGGAGATATGTACACTGACCGGTGTCTCTCAGTCCCTCTCTCTCTGAGGGAGATCTGTACACTGACCGGTGTTTCTCAGTCCCTCTCTCTCAGTGGGAGATCTGTACTCTGACCGGTGTCTCTCAGTCCCTCTCTCTCAGGGGGAGATCTGTACACTGACCGGTGTCTCTCAGTCCCTCTCTCTCAGGGGGAGATCTGTACACTGACCGGTGTCTCTCAGCCCCTCTCCATCGGGGGGAGATCTGTACACTGACCGGTGTCTCTCAGTCCCTCTCTCTGTCAGGGGGAGATCTGTACACTGACCGGTGTCTCTCAGTCCCTCTCTCACAGGGGGAGATCTGTACACTGACTGGTGTCTCTCAGTCCCTCTCTCTGTCAGGGGGAGATCTGTACACTGACAGGTGTCTCTCAGTCCCTCTCTCTCAGGGTGAGATCTGTACACTGACCGGTGTCTCTCATTCCCTCTCTGTCTGAGGGAGATCTGTACACTGACCGGTGTCTCTCAGTCCCTCTCTCTGTCAGGGTGAGATCTGTACACTGACCGGTGTCTCTCAGTCCCTCTCTCACAGGGGGAGATCTGTACACTGACCGGTGTCTCTCATTCCCTCTCTCTCTGGGGGAGATCTGTACACTTACTGGTCTCTCTCATTCCCTCTCTGTCTGAGGGAGGTGTGTACACTGACCGGTGTCTCTCAGTCCCTCTCTCTCAGGGGGAGTTCTGTACACTGACCGGTGTCTCTCAGTCCCTCTCTCTCTGGCTGAGATCTGTACACTGAGTGGTCTCTCTCATTCGCTCTCTCTCTGAGGGAGATCTGTACACTGACCGGTGTTTCTCAGTCCCTCTCTCTCAGGCGGAGATCTGTACACTGACCGGTGTCTCTCAGTCCCTCTCTCTCTGAGGGAGATCTGTACACTGACCGGTGTCTCTCAGTCCCTCTCTCTCAGGGGGAGATCTGTACACTGACCGGTGTCTCTCAGTCCTTCTCTCCGGGGGAGATCTATACTCTGACCGGTGTCTCTTAGTCCCTCTCTCTCTGAGGGAGATCTGTACACTGACCGGTGTCTCTCAGTCCCTCTCTCTCAGGGGGAGATCTGTACACTGACCGGTGTCTCTCAGTCCCTCTCTCTCAGGGGGAGATCTGTACACTGACCGGTGCCTCTCAGTCCCTCTCTCTCAGAGGGAGATCTGTACACTGACCGGTGTCTCTCAGTCCCTCTCTCTCAGGGGGAGATCTGTACACTGACCGGTGTCTCTCTGTCCCTCTCTCTCAGAGGGAGATCTGTACACTGACCGGTGTCTCTGAGTCCCTCTCTCTCTGAGGGAGATCTGTACGCTGACCGGTGTCTCTCATTCCCTCTCTCTCTGAGGGAGATCTGTACACTGACCGGTGTCTCTCAGTCCCTCTCTCTCTGAGGGAGATCTGTACACTGACCGGTGTCTCTCAGTCCCTCTCTCTCTGAGGGAGATCTGTACACTGACCGGTGTCTCTCAGTCCCTCTCTCTCAGGGTGAGATCTGTACACTGACCGGTGTCTCTCATTCCCTCTCTGTCTGAGGGAGATCGGTACACTGACCGGTGTCTCTCAGTCCCTCTCTCTCTGAGGGAGATCTGTACACTACCCGGTGTCTCTCAGTCCCTCTATCTCAGGGGGAGATCTGTCCACTGACCGGTGTCTCTCAGTCCCTCTCTCTCAAAGGGAGATCTGTACACTGACCGGTGTCTCTCAGTCTCTCTCTCCCTCAGGGGGAGTTCTGTACACTGACCGGTGTCTCTCAGTCCTTCTCTCTCAGGGGGAGATCTGTACACATACCGGTCTCTCAGACCCTCTCTCTCTCAGGGGGAGATCTGTACACTGACTGGTGTCTCTCAGTCCCTCTCTCTCAGGGGGAGATTGTACACTGACCAGTGTCTCTCAGTCCCTCTCTCTCTGGGGGAGATCTGTACACTGTCTGGTGTCTCTCAGTCCCTCTCTCTCAGGGGAGATCTGTACACTGACTGGTGTCTCTCAGTCCCTCTCTCTCTGAGGGAGTTCTGTACACTGACCGGTGTCTCTCAGTCCCTCTCTCTGGGGGAGATCTGTACACTGACCGGTGTCTCTTAGTCCCTCTCTCTCAGGGGGAGATCTGTACACTGACTGGAGTCTCTCAGTCGTTCTCTCTCGGGGAGATATGTACACTGACCGGTGTCTCTCAGTCCCTCTCTCTCTGAGGGAGATCTGTACACTGACCGGTGTTTCTCAGTCCCTCTCTCTCAGTGGGAGATCTGTACTCTGACCGGTGTCTCTCAGTCCCTCTCTCTGTCAGGGGGAGATCTGTACACTGACCGGTGTCTCTCAGTCCCTCTCTCTGTCAGGGGGAGATCTGTACACTGACCGGTGTCTCTCAGTCCCTCTCTCTCAGGGGAAGATCTGTACACTGACCAGTGTCTCTCAGTCCCTCTCTCTCTGGGGGAGATCTTTACACTGACTGGTGTCTCTCCGTCCCTCTCTCTCAGGGGAGATCTGTACACTGACTGGTGTCTCTCAGTCCCTCTCTCTCTGAGGGAGATCTGTACACTGACCGGTGTCTCTCAGTCTCCCTCTCTCTCTGAGGGAGATCTGTACACTGACCAGTGTCTCTCAGTCCTCTCTCTCTGGGGAGATCTGTACACTGACCAGTGTCTCTCAGTCCCTCTCTCTCTGGGGAGATCTGTACACTGACCGGTGTCTCTCAGTCCCTCTCTCTCAGGGGAGATCTGTACACTGAGTGGTGTCTCTCAGTCCCTCTCTCTCTCAGGGGGAGATCTGTACACTGACCGGTGTCTATCAGTCCCTCTCTCTCAGGGGAGATCTGTACACTGACTGGTGTCTCTCAGTCCCTCTCTCTCTGGGGGAGCTCTGTACATTGACCGGTGTCTCTCAGTACCTCTCTCTCAGGGGGAGATCTGTACACTGACCTGTGTCTCTCAGTCTCTCTCTCTCAGGGGGAGATCTGTACACTGACCAGTGTCTCTCAGTCCCTCTCTCTCAGGGGTAGATCTGTACACTGACCGGTGTCTCTCAGTCCCTCTCTCTCTGAGGGAGATCTGTAAACTGACCGGTGTCTCTCAGTCCCTCTCTCTCAGAGGGAGATCTGTACACTGACCGGTGTCTGTCAGTCCCTGTCTCTCTGGGGGAGCTCTGTACACTGACCGATGTCTCTCAGTCCCTCTCTCTCAGGGGGAGTTCTGTACACTGACCGGTGTCTCTCAGTCCCTCTCTCTCTGGGGGAGATCTGTACACTGACCGGTGTCTCTTAGACCCTCTCTCTCAGGGGGAGATCTGTACACTGACTGGAGTCTCTCAGTCGTTCTCTCTCGGGGAGATCTGTACACTGACCGGTGGCTCTCAGTCCCTCTCTCTCTGGGGAGATCTGTACACTGACTGGTGTCTCTCAGTCCCTCTCTCTGTCAGGGGGAGATCTGTACACTGACCGGTGTATCTCAGTCCCTCTCTCTGTCAGGGGGAGATCTGTACACTGACTGGTGTCTCTCAGTCCCTCTCTCTCAGGGGGATTTCTGTACACTGACCGGTGTCTCTCAGTCCCTCTCTCTGTCAGGGGGAGATCTGTACACTGACCGGTGTCTCTCAGTCCCTCTCTCTCTGGGTGAGATCTGTACACTGAGTGGTCTTTCTCATTCTCTCTCTCTCTGAGGGAGATCTGTACACTGACCGGTGATTCTCAGTCCCTCTCTCTCAGGGGGAGATATGTACACTGACCGGTGTCTCTCAGTCCCTCTCTCTCTGAGGGAGATCTGTACACTGACCAGTGTCTCTCAGTCCCTCTCTCTGTCAGGTGGAGATCTGTACTCTGACCGGTGTCTCTCAGTCCCTCTCTCTCAGGGGGAGATCTGTACACTGACCGGTGTCTCTCAGTCCCTCTCTCTCTGGGTGAGATCTGTACACTGACTGGTCTCTCTCAGTCCCTCTCTCTCTCAGGGGGAGATCTGTGCACTGACTGGTGTCTCTCAGTCCCTCTCTCTCAGGGGGAGATTGTACACTGACCAGTGTCTCTCAGTCCCTCTCTCTCTGGGGGAGATCTTTACACTGACTGGTGTCTCTCCGTCCCTCTCTCTCAGGGGAGATCTGTACACTGACTGGTGTCTCTCAGTCCCTCTCTCTCTGAGGGAGATCTGTCCACTGACCGGTGTCTCTCAGCCTCTCTCTCTGAGGGAGATCTGTACACTGACCAGTGTCTCTCAGTCCTCTCTCTCTGGGGAGATCTGTACACTGACCAGTGTCTCTCAGTCCCTCTCTCTCTGGGGAGATCTGTACACTGACCGGTGTCTCTCAGTCCCTCTCTCTCAGGGGAGATCTGTACACTGAGTGGTGTCTCTCAGTCCCTCTCTCTCTCAGGGGGAGATCTGTACACTGACCGGTGTCTATCAGTCCCTCTCTCTCAGGGGAGATCTGTACACTGACTGGTGTCTCTCAGTCCCTCTCTCTCTGGGGGAGCTCTGTACATTGACCCGTGTCTCTCAGTACCTCTCTCTCAGGGGGAGATCTGTACACTGACCTGTGTCTCTCAGTCTCTCTCTCTCAGGGGGAGATCTGTACACTGACCAGTGTCTCTCAGTCCCTCTCTCTCAGGGGAAGATCTGTACACTGACCGGTGTCTCTCAGTCCCTCTCTCTCTGAGGGAGATCTGTACACTGACCGGTGTCTCTCAGTCCCTCTCTCTCAGAGGGAGATCTGTACACTGACCGGTGTCTGTCAGTCCCTGTCTCTCTGGGGGAGCTCTGTACACTGACCGATGTCTCTCAGTCCCTCTCTCTCAGGGGGAGTTCTGTACACTGACCGGTGTCTCTCAGTCCCTCTCTCTCTGGCGTAGATCTGTACACTGACCGGTGTCTCTTAGTCCCTCTCTCTCAGGGGGAGATCTGTACACTGACTGGAGTCTCTCAGTCGTTCTCTCTAGGGGAGATCTGTACACTGACCGGTGTCTCTCAGTCCCTCTCTCTCTGAGGGAGATCTGTACACTGACCGGTGTTTCTCAGTCCCTCTCTCTCAGTGGGAGATCTGTACTCTGACCGGTGTCTCTCAGTCCCTCTCTCTGTCAGGGGGAGATCTGTACACTGACCGGTGTCTCTCAGTCCCTCTCTCTGTCAGGGGGAGATCTGTACACTGACCGGTGTCTCTCAGTCCCTCTCTCACAGGGGGAGATCTGTACACTGACTGGTGTCTCTCAGTGCCTCTCTCTGTCAGGGGGAGATCTGTACACTGACCGGTGTCTCTCAGTCCCTCTCTCTGTCAGGGGGAGATCTGTACACTGACCGGTGTCTCTCAGTCTCCCTCTCTCTCTGCGGGAGATCTGTACACTGACCAGTGTCTCTCAGTCCTCTCTCTCTGGGGAGATCTGTACACTGACCGGTGTCTCTCAGTCCCTCTCTCTCTGGGGAGATCTGTACACTGACTGGTGTCTCTCAGTCCCTCTCTCTCAGGGGAGATCTGTACACTGAGTGGTGTCTCTCAGTCCCTCTCTCTCTCAGGGGGAGATCTGTACACTGACCGGTGTCTATCAGTCCCTCTCTCTCAGGGGAGATCTGTACACTGACTGGTGTCTCTCAGTCCCTCTCTCTCTGGGGGAGCTCTGTACATTGACCGGTGTCTCTCAGTACCTCTCTCTCAGGGGGAGATCTGTACACTGACCTGTGTCTCTCAGTCTCTCTCTCTCAGGGGGAGATCTGTACACTGACCAGTGTCTCTCAGTCCCTCTCTCTCAGGGGAAGATCTGTACACTGACCGGTGTCTCTCAGTCCCTCTCTCTCAGAGGGAGATCTGTACACTGACCGGTGTCTCTCAGTCCCTCTCTCTCAGAGGGAGATCTGTACACTGACCGGTGTCTGTCAGTCCCTGTCTCTCTGGGGGAGCTCTGTACACTGACCGATGTCTCTCAGTCCCTCTCTCTCAGGGGGAGTTCTGTACACTGACCGGTGTCTCTCAGTCCCTCTCTCTGGGGGAGATCTGTACACTGACCGGTGTCTCTTTGTCCCTCTCTCTCAGGGGGAGATCTGTACACTGACTGGAGTCTCTCAGTCGTTCTCTCTCGGGGAGATATGTACACTGACCGGTGTCTCTCAGTCCCTCTCTCTCTGAGGGAGATCTGTACACTGACCGGTGTTTCTCAGTCCCTCTCTCTCAGTGGGAGATCTGTACTCTGACCGGTGTCTCTCAGTCCCTCTCTCTCAGGGGGAGATCTGTACACTGACCGGTGTCTCTCAGTCCCTCTCTCTCAGGGGGAGATCTGTACACTGACCGGTGTCTCTCAGCCCCTCTCCATCGTGGGGAGATCTGTACACTGACCGGTGTCTCTCAGTCCCTCTCTCTGTCAGGGGGAGATCTGTACACTGACCGGTGTCTCTCAGTCCCTCTCTCACAGGGGGAGATCTGTACACTGACTGGTGTCTCTCAGTCCCTCTCTCTGTCAGGGGGAGATCTGTACACTGACCGGTGTCTCTCAGTCCCTCTCTCTGTCAGGGGGAGATCTGTACACTGACCGGTGTCTCTCAGTCCCTCTCTCTCAGGGTGAGATCTGTACACTGACCGGTGTCTCTCAGTCCCTCTCTCACAGGGGGAGATCTGTACACTGACTGGTGTCTCTCAGTCCCTCTCTCTGTCAGGGGGAGATCTGTACACTGACTGGTGTCTCTCAGTCCCTCTCTCTGTCAGGGGGAGATCTGTACACTGACCGGTGTCTCTCAGTCCCTCTCTCTCAGGGTGAGATCTGTACACTGACCGGTGTCTCTCATTCCCTCTCTGTCTGAGGGAGATCTGTACACTGACCGGTGTCTCTCAGTCCCTCTCTCTGTCAGGGGGAGATGTGTACACTGACCGGTGTCTCTCAGTCCCTCTCTCACAGGGGGAGATCTGTACACTGACTGGTGTCTCTCAGTCCCTCTCTCTGTCAGGGGGAGATCTGTACACTGACCGGTGTCTCTCAGTCCCTCTCTCTGTCAGGGGGAGATCTGTACACTGACTGGTGTCTCTCAGTCCCTCTCTCTCAGGGGGATTTCTGTACACTGACCGGTGTCTCTCAGTCCCTCTCTCTGTCAGGGGGAGATCTGTACACTGACCGGTGTCTCTCAGTCCCTCTCTCTCTGGGTGAGATCTGTACACTGAGTGGTCTTTCTCATTCTCTCTCTCTCTGAGGGAGATCTGTACACTGACCGGTGATTCTCAGTCCCTCTCTCTCAGGGGGAGATATGTACACTGACCGGTGTCTCTCAGTCCCTCTCTCTCTGAGGGAGATCTGTACACTGACCAGTGTCTCTCAGTCCCTCTCTCTGTCAGGTGGAGATCTGTACTCTGACCGGTGTCTCTCAGTCCCTCTCTCTCAGGGGGAGATCTGTACACTGACCGGTGTCTCTCAGTCCCTCTCTCTCTGGGTGAGATCTGTACACTGACTGGTCTCTCTCAGTCCCTCTCTCTCTCAGGGGGAGATCTGTGCACTGACTGGTGTCTCTCAGTCCCTCTCTCTCAGGGGGAGATTGTACACTGACCAGTGTCTCTCAGTCCCTCTCTCTCTGGGGGAGATCTTTACACTGACTGGTGTCTCTCCGTCCCTCTCTCTCAGGGGAGATCTGTACACTGACTGGTGTCTCTCAGTCCCTCTCTCTCTGAGGGAGATCTGTACACTGACCGGTGTCTCTCAGTCTCCCTCTCTCTCTGAGGGAGATCTGTACACTGACCAGTGTCTCTCAGTCCTCTCTCTCTGGGGAGATCTGTACACTGACCAGTGTCTCTCAGTCCCTCTCTCTCTGGGGAGATCTGTACACTGACCGGTGTCTCTCAGTCCCTCTCTCTCAGGGGAGATCTGTACACTGAGTGGTGTCTCTCAGTCCCTCTCTCTCTCAGGGGGAGATCTGTACACTGACCGGTGTCTATCAGTCCCTCTCTCTCAGGGGAGATCTGTACACTGACTGGTGTCTCTCAGTCCCTCTCTCTCTGGGGGAGCTCTGTACATTGACCGGTGTCTCTCAGTACCTCTCTCTCAGGGGGAGATCTGTACACTGACCTGTGTCTCTCAGTCTCTCTCTCTCAGGGGGAGATCTGTACACTGACCAGTGTCTCTCAGTCCCTCTCTCTCAGGGGAAGATCTGTACACTGACCGGTGTCTCTCAGTCCCTCTCTCTCTGAGGGAGATCTGTAAACTGACCGGTGTCTCTCAGTCCCTCTCTCTCAGAGGGAGATCTGTACACTGACCGGTGTCTGTCAGTCCCTGTCTCTCTGGGGGAGCTCTGTACACTGACCGATGTCTCTCAGTCCCTCTCTCTCAGGGGGAGTTCTGTACACTGACCGGTGTCTCTCAGTCCCTCTCTCTCTGGGGGAGATCTGTACACTGACCGGTGTCTCTTAGTCCCTCTCTCTCAGGGGGAGATCTGTACACTGACTGGAGTCTCTCAGTCGTTCTCTCTCGGGGAGATCTGTACACTGACCGGTGGCTCTCAGTCCCTCTCTCTCTGGGGAGATCTGTACACTGACTGGTGTCTCTCAGTCCCTCTCTCTGTCAGGGGGAGATCTGTACACTGACCGGTGTATCTCAGTCCCTCTCTCTGTCAGGGGGAGATCTGTACACTGACTGGTGTCTCTCAGTCCCTCTCTCTCAGGGGGATTTCTGTACACTGACCGGTGTCTCTCAGTCACTCTCTCTGTCAGGGGGAGATCTGTACACTGACCGGTGTCTCTCAGTCCCTCTCTCTCTGGGTGAGATCTGTACACTGAGTGGTCTTTCTCATTCTCTCTCTCTCTGAGGGAGATCTGTACACTGACCGGTGATTCTCAGTCCCTCTCTCTTAGGGGGAGATATGTACACTGACCGGTGTCTCTCAGTCCCTCTCTCTCTGAGGGAGATCTGTACACTGACCAGTGTCTCTCAGTCCCTCTCTCTGTCAGGTGGAGATCTGTACTCTGACCGGTGTCTCTCAGTCCCTCTCTCTCAGGGGGAGATCTGTACACTGACCGGTGTCTCTCAGTCCCTCTCTCTCTGGGTGAGATCTGTACACTGACTGGTCTCTCTCAGTCCCTCTCTCTCTCAGGGGGAGATCTGTGCACTGACTGGTGTCTCTCAGTCCCTCTCTCTCAGGGGGAGATTGTACACTGACCAGTGTCTCTCAGTCCCTCTCTCTCTGGGGGAGATCTTTACACTGACTGGTGTCTCTCCGTCCCTCTCTCTCAGGGGAGATCTGTACACTGACTGGTGTCTCTCAGTCCCTCTCTCTCTGAGGGAGATCTGTACACTGACCGGTGTCTCTCAGCCTCTCTCTCTGAGGGAGATCTGTACACTGACCAGTGTCTCTCAGTCCTCTCTCTCTGGGGAGATCTGTACACTGACCAGTGTCTCTCAGTCCCTCTCTCTCTGGGGAGATCTGTACACTGACCGGTGTCTCTCAGTCCCTCTCTCTCAGGGGAGATCTGTACACTGAGTGGTGTCTCTCAGTCCCTCTCTCTCTCAGGGGGAGATCTGTACACTGACCGGTGTCTATCAGTCCCTCTCTCTCAGGGGAGATCTGTACACTGACTGGTGTCTCTCAGTCCCTCTCTCTCTGGGGGAGCTCTGTACATTGACCCGTGTCTCTCAGTACCTCTCTCTCAGGGGGAGATCTGTACACTGACCTGTGTCTCTCAGTCTCTCTCTCTCAGGGGGAGATCTGTACACTGACCAGTGTCTCTCAGTCCCTCTCTCTCAGGGGAAGATCTGTACACTGACCGGTGTCTCTCAGTCCCTCTCTCTCTGAGGGAGATCTGTACACTGACCGGTGTCTCTCAGTCCCTCTCTCTCAGAGGGAGATCTGTACACTGACCGGTGTCTGTCAGTCCCTGTCTCTCTGGGGGAGCTCTGTACACTGACCGATGTCTCTCAGTCCCTCTCTCTCAGGGGGAGTTCTGTACACTGACCGGTGTCTCTCAGTCCCTCTCTCTCTGGGGGAGATCTGTACACTGACCGGTGTCTCTTAGTCCCTCTCTCTCAGGGGGAGATCTGTACACTGACTGGAGTCTCTCAGTCGTTCTCTCTCGGGGAGATCTGTACACTGACCGGTGTTTCTCAGTCCCTCTCTCTCAGTGGGAGATCTGTACTCTGACCGGTGTCTCTCAGTCCCTCTCTCTGTCAGGGGGAGATCTGTACACTGACCGGTGTCTCTCAGTCCCTCTCCCTGTCAGGGGGAGATCTGTACACTGACCGGTGTCTCTCAGTCCCTCTCTCACAGGGGGAGATCTGTACACTGACTGGTGTCTCTCAGTCCCTCTCTCTGTCAGGGGGAGATCTGTACACTGACCGGTGTCTCTCAGTCCCTCTCTCTGTCAGGGGGAGATCTGTACACTGACCGGTGTCTCTCAGTCTCCCTCTCTCTCTGCGGGAGATCTGTACACTGACCAGTGTCTCTCAGTCCTCTCTCTCTGGGGAGATCTGTACACTGACCGGTGTCTCTCAGTCCCTCTCTCTCTGGGGAGATCTGTACACTGACTGGTGTCTCTCAGTCCCTCTCTCTCAGGGGAGATCTGTACACTGAGTGGTGTCTCTCAGTCCCTCTCTCTCTCAGGGGGAGATCTGTACACTGACCGGTGTCTATCAGTCCCTCTCTCTCAGGGGAGATCTGTACACTGACTGGTGTCTCTCAGTCCCTCTCTCTCAGGGGGATTTCTGTACACTGACCGGTGTCTCTCAGTCCCTCTCTCTGTCAGGGGGAGATCTGTACACTGACCGGTGTCTCTCAGTCCCTCTCTCTCTGGGTGAGATCTGTACACTGAGTGGTCTTTCTCATTCTCTCTCTCTCTGAGGGAGATCTGTACACTGACCGGTGATTCTCAGTCCCTCTCTCTCAGGGGGAGATATGTACACTGACCGGTGTCTCTCAGTCCCTCTCTCTCTGAGGGAGATCTGTACACTGACCAGTGTCTCTCAGTCCCTCTCTCTGTCAGGTGGAGATCTGTACTCTGACCGGTGTCTCTCAGTCCCTCTCTCTCAGGGGGAGATCTGTACACTGACCGGTGTCTCTCAGTCCCTCTCTCTCTGGGTGAGATCTGTACACTGACTGGTCTCTCTCAGTCCCTCTCTCTCTCAGGGGGAGATCTGTGCACTGACTGGTGTCTCTCAGTCCCTCTCTCTCAGGGGGAGATTGTACACTGACCAGTGTCTCTCAGTCCCTCTCTCTCTGGGGGAGATCTTTACACTGACTGGTGTCTCTCCGTCCCTCTCTCTCAGGGGAGATCTGTACACTGACTGGTGTCTCTCAGTCCCTCTCTCTCTGAGGGAGATCTGTACACTGACCGGTGTCTCTCAGTCTCCCTCTCTCTCTGAGGGAGATCTGTACACTGACCAGTGTCTCTCAGTCCTCTCTCTCTGGGGAGATCTGTACACTGACCAGTGTCTCTCAGTCCCTCTCTCTCTGGGGAGATCTGTACACTGACCGGTGTCTCTCAGTCCCTCTCTCTCAGGGGAGATCTGTACACTGAGTGGTGTCTCTCAGTCCCTCTCTCTCTCAGGGGGAGATCTGTACACTGACCGGTGTCTATCAGTCCCTCTCTCTCAGGGGAGATCTGTACACTGACTGGTGTCTCTCAGTCCCTCTCTCTCTGGGGGAGCTCTGTACATTGACCGGTGTCTCTCAGTACCTCTCTCTCAGGGGGAGATCTGTACACTGACCTGTGTCTCTCAGTCTCTCTCTCTCAGGGGGAGATCTGTACACTGACCAGTGTCTCTCAGTCCCTCTCTCTCAGGGGAAGATCTGTACACTGACCGGTGTCTCTCAGTCCCTCTCTCTCTGAGGGAGATCTGTAAACTGACCGGTGTCTCTCAGTCCCTCTCTCTCAGAGGGAGATCTGTACACTGACCGGTGTCTGTCAGTCCCTGTCTCTCTGGGGGAGCTCTGTACACTGACCGATGTCTCTCAGTCCCTCTCTCTCAGGAGGAGTTCTGTACACTGACCGGTGTCTCTCAGTCCCTCTCTCTCTGGGGGAGATCTGTACACTGACCGGTGTCTCTTAGTCCCTCTCTCTCAGGGGGAGATCTGTACACTGACTGGAGTCTCTCAGTCGTTCTCTCTCGGGGAGATCTGTACACTGACCGGTGGCTCTCAGTCCCTCTCTCTCTGGGGAGATCTGTACACTGACTGGTGTCTCTCAGTCCCTCTCTCTGTCAGGGGGAGATCTGTACACTGACCGGTGTATCTCAGTCCCTCTCTCTGTCAGGGGGAGATCTGTACACTGACTGGTGTCTCTCAGTCCCTCTCTCTCAGGGGGATTTCTGTACACTGACCGGTGTCTCTCAGTCCCTCTCTCTGTCAGGGGGAGATCTGTACACTGACCGGTGTCTCTCAGTCCCTCTCTCTCTGGGTGAGATCTGTACACTGAGTGGTCTTTCTCATTCTCTCTCTCTCTGAGGGAGATCTGTACACTGACCGGTGATTCTCAGTCCCTCTCTCTTAGGGGGAGATATGTACACTGACCGGTGTCTCTCAGTCCCTCTCTCTCTGAGGGAGATCTGTACACTGACCAGTGTCTCTCAGTCCCTCTCTCTGTCAGGTGGAGATCTGTACTCTGACCGGTGTCTCTCAGTCCCTCTCTCTCAGGGGGAGATCTGTACACTGACCGGTGTCTCTCAGTCCCTCTCTCTCTGGGTGAGATCTGTACACTGACTGGTCTCTCTCAGTCCCTCTCTCTCTCAGGGGGAGATCTGTGCACTGACTGGTGTCTCTCAGTCCCTCTCTCTCAGGGGGAGATTGTACACTGACCAGTGTCTCTCAGTCCCTCTCTCTCTGGGGGAGATCTTTACACTGACTGGTGTCTCTCCGTCCCTCTCTCTCAGGGGAGATCTGTACACTGACTGGTGTCTCTCAGTCCCTCTCTCTCTGAGGGAGATCTGTACACTGACCGGTGTCTCTCAGCCTCTCTCTCTGAGGGAGATCTGTACACTGACCAGTGTCTCTCAGTCCTCTCTCTCTGGGGAGATCTGTACACTGACCAGTGCCTCTCAGTCCCTCTCTCTCTGGGGAGATCTGTACACTGACCGGTGTCTCTCAGTCCCTCTCTCTCAGGGGAGATCTGTACACTGAGTGGTGTCTCTCAGTCCCTCTCTCTCTCAGGGGGAGATCTGTACACTGACCGGTGTCTATCAGTCCCTCTCTCTCAGGGGAGATCTGTACACTGACTGGTGTCTCTCAGTCCCTCTCTCTCTGGGGGAGCTCTGTACATTGACCCGTGTCTCTCAGTACCTCTCTCTCAGGGGGAGATCTGTACACTGACCTGTGTCTCTCAGTCTCTCTCTCTCAGGGGGAGATCTGTACACTGACCAGTGTCTCTCAGTCCCTCTCTCTCAGGGGAAGATCTGTACACTGACCGGTGTCTCTCAGTCCCTCTCTCTCTGAGGGAGATCTGTACACTGACCGGTGTCTCTCAGGCCCTCTCTCTCAGAGGGAGATCTGTACACTGACCGGTGTCTGTCAGTCCCTGTCTCTCTGGGGGAGCTCTGTACACTGACCGATGTCTCTCAGTCCCTCTCTCTCAGGGGGAGTTCTGTACACTGACCGGTGTCTCTCAGTCCCTCTCTCTCTGGGGGAGATCTGTACACTGACCGGTGTCTCTTAGTCCCTCTCTCTCAGGGGGAGATCTGTACACTGACTGGAGTCTCTCAGTCGTTCTCTCTCGGGGAGATCTGTACACTGACCGGTGTTTCTCAGTCCCTCTCTCTCAGTGGGAGATCTGTACTCTGACCGGTGTCTCTCAGTCCCTCTCTCTGTCAGGGGGAGATCTGTACACTGACCGGTGTCTCTCAGTCCCTCTCTCTGTCAGGGGGAGATCTGTACACTGACCGGTGTCTCTCAGTCCCTCTCTCACAGGGGGAGATCTGTACACTGACTGGTGTCTCTCAGTCCCTCTCTCTGTCAGGGGGAGATCTGTACACTGACCGGTGTCTCTCAGTCCCTCTCTCTGTCAGGGGGAGATCTGTACACTGACCGGTGTCTCTCAGTCTCCCTCTCTCTCTGCGGGAGATCTGTACACTGACCAGTGTCTCTCAGTCCTCTCTCTCTGGGGAGATCTGTACACTGACCGGTGTCTCTCAGTCCCTCTCTCTCTGGGGAGATCTGTACACTGACTGGTGTCTCTCAGTCCCTCTCTCTCAGGGGAGATCTGTACACTGAGTGGTGTCTCTCAGTCCCTCTCTCTCTCAGGGGGAGATCTGTACACTGACCGGTGTCTATCAGTCCCTCTCTCTCAGGGGAGATCTGTACACTGACTGGTGTCTCTCAGTCCCTCTCTCTCTGGGGGAGCTCTGTACATTGACCGGTGTCTCTCAGTACCTCTCTCTCAGGGGGAGATCTGTACACTGACCTGTGTCTCTCAGTCTCTCTCTCTCAGGGGGAGATCTGTACACTGACCAGTGTCTCTCAGTCCCTCTCTCTCAGGGGAAGATCTGTACACTGACCGGTGTCTCTCAGTCCCTCTCTCTCAGAGGGAGATCTGTACACTGACCGGTGTCTCTCAGTCCCTCTCTCTCAGAGGGAGATCTGTACACTGACCGGTGTCTGTCAGTCCCTGTCTCTCTGGGGGAGCTCTGTACACTGACCGGTGTCTCTCAGTCCCTCTCTCTCAGGGGGAGATCTGTACACTGACTGGAGTCTCTCAGTCGTTCTCTCTCGGGGAGATATGTACACTGACCGGTGTCTCTCAGTCCCTCTCTCTCTGAGGGAGATCTGTACACTGACCGGTGTTTCTCAGTCCCTCTCTCTCAGTGGGAGATCTGTACTCTGACCGGTGTCTCTCAGTCCCTCTCTCTCAGGGGGAGATCTGTACACTGACCGGTGTCTCTCAGTCCCTCTCTCTCACTGGGAGATCTGTACACTGACCGGTGTCTCTCAGCCCCTCTCCATCGGGGGAGATCTGTACACTGACCGGTGTCTCTCAGTCCCTCTCTCTGTCAGGGGCAGATCTGTACACTGACCGGTGTCTCTCAGTCCCTCTCTCACAGGGGGAGATCTGTACACTGACTGGTGTCTCTCAGTCCCTCTCTCTGTCAGGGGGAGATCTGTACACTGACCGGTGTCTCTCAGTCCCTCTCTCTCAGGGTGAGATCTGTACACTGACCGGTGTCTCTCATTCCCTCTCTGTCTGAGGGAGATCTGTACACTGACCGGTGTCTCTCAGTCCCTCTCTCTGTCAGGGTGAGATCTGTACACTGACCGGTGTCTCTCAGTCCCTCTCTCACAGGGGGAGATCTGTACACTGACCGGTGTCTCTCATTCCCTCTCTCTCTGGGGGAGATCTGTACACTTACTGGTCTCTCTCATTCCCTCTCTGTCTGAGGGAGGTGTGTACACTGACCGGTGTCTCTCAGTCCCTCTCTCTCAGGGGGAGTTCTGTACACTGACCGGTGTCTCTCAGTCCCTCTCTCTGTCAGGGGGAGATCTGTACACTGACCGGTGTCTCTCAGTCCCTCTCTCTCTGGCTGAGATCTGTACACTGAGTGGTCTCTCTCATTCGCTCTCTCTCTGAGGGAGATCTGTACACTGACCGGTGTTTCTCAGTCCCTCTCTCTCAGGGGGAGATCTGTACACTGACCGGTGTCTCTCAGTCCCTCTCTCTCTGAGGGAGATCTGTACACTGACCGGTGTCTCTCAGTCCCTCTCTCTCAGGGGGAGATCTGTACACTGACCGGTGTCTCTCAGTCCTTCTCTCCGGGGGAGATCTATACTCTGACCGGTGTCTCTCAGTCCCTCTCTCTCTGAGGGAGATCTGTACACTGACCGGTGTCTCTCAGTCCCTCTCTCTCAGGGGGAGATCTGTACACTGACCGGTGTCTCTCAGTCCCTCTCTCTCAGGGGGAGATCTGTACACTGACCGGTGTCTCTCAGTCCCTCTCTCTCTCAGGGGGAGATCTGTATACTGACCGGTGTCTCTCAGTTCCTCTCTCTCAGGGGGAGATCTGTACACTGACCGGTGCCTCTCAGTCCCTCTCTCTCAGAGGGAGATCTGTACACTGACCGGTGTCTCTCAGTCCCTCTCTCTCAGGGGGAGATCTGTACACTGACCGGTGTCTCTCTGTCCCTCTCTCTCAGAGGGAGATCTGTACACTGACCGGTGTCTCTGAGTCCCTCTCTCTCTGAGGGAGATCTGTACGCTGACCGGTGTCTCTCATTCCCTCTCTCTCTGAGGGAGATCTGTACACTGACCGGTGTCTCTCAGTCCCTCTCTCTCTGAGGGAGATCTGTACACTGACCGGTGTCTCTCAGTCCCTCTCTCTCTGAGGGAGATCTGTACACTGACCGGTGTCTCTCAGTCCCTCTCTCTCAGGGTGAGATCTGTACACTGACCGGTGTCTCTCATTCCCTCTCTGTCTGAGGGAGATCGGTACACTGACCGGTGTCTCTCAGTCCCTCTCTCTCTGAGGGAGATCTGTACACTACCCGGTGTCTCTCAGTCCCTCTATCTCAGGGGGAGATCTGTCCACTGACCGGTGTCTCTCAGTCCCTCTCTCTCAAAGGGAGATCTGTACACTGACCGGTGTCTCTCAGTCTCTCTCTCCCTCAGGGGGAGTTCTGTACACTGACCGGTGTCTCTCAGTCCTTCTCTCTCAGGGGGAGATCTGTACACATACCGGTCTCTCAGTCCCTCTCTCTCTCAGGGGGAGATCTGTACACTGACTGGTGTCTCTCAGTCCCTCTCTCTCAGGGGGAGATTGTACACTGACCAGTGTCTCTCAGTCCCTCTCTCTCTGGGGGAGATCTGTACACTGTCTGGTGTCTCTCAGTCCCTCTCTCTCAGGGGAGATCTGTACACTGACTGGTGTCTCTCAGTCCCTCTCTCTCTGAGGGAGTTCTGTACACTGACCGGTGTCTCTCAGTCCCTCTCTCTGGGGGAGATCTGTACACTGACCGGTGTCTCTTAGTCCCTCTCTCTCAGGGGGAGATCTGTACACTGACTGGAGTCTCTCAGTCGTTCTCTCTCGGGGAGATATGTACACTGACCGGTGTCTCTCAGTCCCTCTCTCTCTGAGGGAGATCTGTACACTGACCGGTGTTTCTCAGTCCCTCTCTCTCAGTGGGAGATCTGTACTCTGACCGGTGTCTCTCAGTCCCTCTCTCTGTCAGGGGGAGATCTGTACACTGACCGGTGTCTCTCAGTCCCTCTCTCTGTCAGGGGGAGATCTGTACACTGACCGGTGTCTCTCAGTCCCTCTCTCACAGGGGGAGATCTGTACACTGACCGGTGTCTCTCAGTCCCTCTCTCTGTCAGGGGGAGATCTGTACACTGACCGGTGTCTCTCAGTCCCTCTCTCTCAGGGTGAGATCTGTACACTGACCGGTGTCTCTCATTCCCTCTCTGTCTGAGGGAGATCTGTACACTGACCGGTGTCTCTCAGTCCCTCTCTCTGTCAGGGTGAGATCTGTACACTGACCGGTGTCTCTCAGTCCCTCTCTCACAGGGGGAGATCTGTACACTGACCGGTGTCTCTCATTCCCTCTCTCTCTGGGGGAGATCTGTACACTTACTGGTCTCTCTCATTCCCTCTCTGTCTGAGGGAGGTGTGTACACTGACCGGTGTCTCTCAGTCCCTCTCTCTCAGGGGGAGTTCTGTACACTGACCGGTGTCTCTCAGTCCCTCTCTCTGTCAGGGGGAGATCTGTACACTGACCGGTGTCTCTCAGTCCCTCTCTCTCTGGCTGAGATCTGTACACTGAGTGGTCTCTCTCATTCGCTCTCTCTCTGAGGGAGATCTGTACACTGACCGGTGTCTCTCAGTACCTCTCTCTCAGGGGGAGATCTGTACACTGACCTGTGTCTCTCAGTCTCTCTCTCTCAGGGGGAGATCTGTACACTGACCAGTGTCTCTCAGTCCCTCTCTCTCAGGGGAAGATCTGTACACTGACCGGTGTCTCTCAGTCCCTCTCTCTCAGAGGGAGATCTGTACACTGACCGGTGTCTCTCAGTCCCTCTCTCTCAGAGGGAGATCTGTACACTGACCGGTGTCTGTCAGTCCCTGTCTCTCTGGGGGAGCTCTGTACACTGACCGATGTCTCTCAGTCCCTCTCTCTCAGGGGGAGTTCCGTACACTGACCGGTGTCTCTCAGTCCCTCTCTCTGGGGGAGATCTGTACACTGACCGGTGTCTCTTAGTCCCTCTCTCTCAGGGGGAGATCTGTACACTGACTGGAGTCTCTCAGTCGTTCTCTCTCGGGGAGATATGTACACTGACCGGTGTCTCTCAGTCCCTCTCTCTCTGAGGGAGATCTGTACACTGACCGGTGTTTCTCAGTCCCTCTCTCTCAGTGGGAGATCTGTACTCTGACCGGTGTCTCTCAGTCCCTCTCTCTCAGGGGGAGATCTGTACACTGACCGGTGTCTCTCAGTCCCTCTCTCTCACTGGGAGATCTGTACACTGACCGGTGTCTCTCAGCCCCTCTCCATCGGGGGGAGATCTGTACACTGACCGGTGTCTCTCAGTCCCTCTCTCTGTCAGGGGGAGATCTGTACACTGACCGGTGTCTCTCAGTCCCTCTCTCACAGGGGGAGATCTGTACACTGACTGGTGTCTCTCAGTCCCTCTCTCTGTCAGGGGGAGATCTGTACACTGACCGGTGTCTCTCAGTCCCTCTCTCTCAGGGTGAGATCTGTACACTGACCGGTGTCTCTCATTCCCTCTCTGTCTGAGGGAGATCTGTACACTGACCGGTGTCTCTCAGTCCCTCTCTCTGTCAGGGTGAGATCTGTACACTGACCGGTGTCTCTCAGTCCCTCTCTCACAGGGGGAGATCTGTACACTGACCGGTGTCTCTCATTCCCTCTCTCTCTGGGGGAGATCTGTACACTTACTGGTCTCTCTCATTCCCTCTCTGTCTGAGGGAGGTGTGTACACTGACCGGTGTCTCTCAGTCCCTCTCTCTCAGGGGGAGTTCTGTACACTGACCGGTGTCTCTCAGTCCCTCTCTCTGTCAGGGGGAGATCTGTACACTGACCGGTGTCTCTCAGTCCCTCTCTCTCTGGCTGAGATCTGTACACTGAGTGGTCTCTCTCATTCGCTCTCTCTCTGAGGGAGATCTGTACACTGACCGGTGTTTCTCAGTCCCTCTCTCTCAGGGGGAGATCTGTACACTGACCGGTGTCTCTCAGTCCCTCTCTCTCTGAGGGAGATCTGTACACTGACCGGTGTCTCTCAGTCCCTCTCTCTCAGGGGGAGATCTGTACACTGACCGGTGTCTCTCAGTCCTTCTCTCCGGGGGAGATCTATACTCTGACCGGTGTCTCTCAGTCCCTCTCTCTCTGAGGGAGATCTGTACACTGACCGGTGTCTCTCAGTCCCTCTCTCTCAGGGGGAGATCTGTACACTGACCGGTGTCTCTCAGTCCCTCTCTCTCAGGGGGAGATCTGTACACTGACCGGTGTCTCTCAGTCCCTCTCTCTCTCAGGGGGAGATCTGTATACTGACCGGTGTCTCTCAGTTCCTCTCTCTCAGGGGGAGATCTGTACACTGACCGGTGCCTCTCAGTCCCTCTCTCTCAGAGGGAGATCTGTACACTGACCGGTGTCTCTCAGTCCCTCTCTCTCAGGGGGAGATCTGTACACTGACCGGTGTCTCTCTGTCCCTCTCTCTCAGAGGGAGATCTGTACACTGACCGGTGTCTCTGAGTCCCTCTCTCTCTGAGGGAGATCTGTACGCTGACCGGTGTCTCTCATTCCCTCTCTCTCTGAGGGAGATCTGTACACTGACCGGTGTCTCTCAGTCCCTCTCTCTCTGAGGGAGATCTGTACACTGACCGGTGTCTCTCAGTCCCTCTCTCTCTGAGGGAGATCTGTACACTGACCGGTGTCTCTCAGTCCCTCTCTCTCAGGGTGAGATCTGTACACTGACCGGTGTCTCTCATTCCCTCTCTGTCTGAGGGAGATCGGTACACTGACCGGTGTCTCTCAGTCCCTCTCTCTCTGAGGGAGATCTGTACACTACCCGGTGTCTCTCAGTCCCTCTATCTCAGGGGGAGATCTGTCCACTGACCGGTGTCTCTCAGTCCCTCTCTCTCAAAGGGAGATCTGTACACTGACCGGTGTCTCTCAGTCTCTCTCTCCCTCAGGGGGAGTTCTGTACACTGACCGGTGTCTCTCAGTCCTTCTCTCTCAGGGGGAGATCTGTACACATACCGGTCTCTCAGTCCCTCTCTCTCTCAGGGGGAGATCTGTACACTGACTGGTGTCTCTCAGTCCCTCTCTCTCAGGGGGAGATTGTACACTGACCAGTGTCTCTCAGTCCCTCTCTCTCTGGGGGAGATCTGTACACTGTCTGGTGTCTCTCAGTCCCTCTCTCTCAGGGGAGATCTGTACACTGACTGGTGTCTCTCAGTCCCTCTCTCTCTGAGGGAGTTCTGTACACTGACCGGTGTCTCTCAGTCCCTCTCTCTGGGGGAGATCTGTACACTGACCGGTGTCTCTTAGTCCCTCTCTCTCAGGGGGAGATCTGTACACTGACTGGAGTCTCTCAGTCGTTCTCTCTCGGGGAGATATGTACACTGACCGGTGTCTCTCAGTCCCTCTCTCTCTGAGGGAGATCTGTACACTGACCGGTGTTTCTCAGTCCCTCTCTCTCAGTGGGAGATCTGTACTCTGACCGGTGTCTCTCAGTCCCTCTCTCTGTCAGGGGGAGATCTGTACACTGACCGGTGTCTCTCAGTCCCTCTCTCTGTCAGGGGGAGATCTGTACACTGACCGGTGTCTCTCAGTCCCTCTCTCACAGGGGGAGATCTGTACACTGACTGGTGTCTCTCAGTCCCTCTCTCTGTCAGGGGGAGATCTGTACACTGACCGGTGTCTCTCAGTCCCTCTCTCTGTCAGGGGGAGATCTGTACACTGACCGGTGTCTCTCAGTCCCTCTCTCTCAGGGTGAGATCTGTACACTGACCGGTGTCTCTCATTCCCTCTCTGTCTGAGGGAGATCTGTACACTGACCGGTGTCTCTCAGTCCCTCTCTCTGTCAGGGTGAGATCTGTACACTGACCGGTGTCTCTCAGTCCCTCTCTCACAGGGGGAGATCTGTACACTGACCGGTGTCTCTCATTCCCTCTCTCTCTGGGGGAGATCTGTACACTTACTGGTCTCTCTCATTCCCTCTCTGTCTGAGGGAGGTGTGTACACTGACCGGTGTCTCTCAGTCCCTCTCTCTCAGGGGGAGTTCTGTACACTGACCGGTGTCTCTCAGTCCCTCTCTCTGTCAGGGGGAGATCTGTACACTGACCGGTGTCTCTCAGTCCCTCTCTCTCTGGCTGAGATCTGTACACTGAGTGGTCTCTCTCATTCGCTCTCTCTCTGAGGGAGATCTGTACACTGACCGGTGTTTCTCAGTCCCTCTCTCTCAGGGGGAGATCTGTACACTGACCGGTGTCTCTCAGTCCCTCTCTCTCTGTGGGAGATCTGTACACTGACCGGTGTCTCTCAGTCCCTCTCTCTCAGGGGGAGATCTGTACACTGACCGGTGTCTCTCAGTCCTTCTCTCCGGGGGAGATCTATACTCTAACCGGTGTCTCTCAGTCCCTCTCTCTCTGAGGGAGATCTGTACACTGACCGGTGTCTCTCAGTCCCTCTCTCTCAGGGGGAGATCTGTACACTGACCGGTGTCTCTCAGTCCCTCTCCCTCAGGGGGAGATCTGTACACTGACCGGTGTCTCTCAGTCCCTCTCTCTCTCAGGGGGAGATCTGTATACTGACCGGTGTCTCTCAGTTCCTCTCTCTCAGGGGGAGATCTGTACACTGACCGGTGTCTCTCAGTCCCTCTCTCTCAGAGGGAGATCTGTACACTGACCGGTGTCTCTCAGTCCCTCTCTCTCAGGGGGAGATCTGTACACTGACCGGTGTCTCTCAGTCCCTCTCTCTCAGAGGGAGATCTGTACACTGACCGGTGTCTCTGAGTCCCTCTCTCTCTGAGGGAGATCTGTACGCTGACAGGTGTCTCTCATTCCCTCTCTCTCTGAGGGAGATCTGTACACTGACCGGTGTCTCTCAGTCCCTCTCTCTCAGGGTGAGATCTGTACACTGACCGGTGTCTCTCATTCCCTCTCTGTCTGAGGGAGATCTGTACACTGACCGGTGTCTCTCAGTCCCTCTCTCTCTGAGGGAGATCTGTACACTAACCGGTGTCTCTCAGTCCCTCTATCTCAGGGGGAGATCTGTCCACTGACCGGTGTCTCTCAGTCCCTCTCTCTCAAAGGGAGATCTGTACACTGACCGGTGTCTCTCAGTCTCTCTCTCCCTCGGGGGAGTTCTGTACACTGACCGGTGACTCTCAGTCCTTCTCTCTCAGGGGGAGATCTGTACACATACCGGTCTCTCAGTCCCTCTCCCTCTCAGGGGGAGATCTGTACACTGACTGGTGTCTCTCAGTCCCTCTCTCTCAGGGGGAGATTGTACACTGACCAGTGTCTCTCAGTCCCTCTCTCTCTGGGGGAGATCTGTACACTGTCTGGTGTCTCTCAGTCCCTCTCTCTCAGGGGAGATCTGTACACTGACTGGTGTCTCTCAGTCCCTCTCTCTCTGAGGGAGATCTGTACACTGACTGGTGTCTATCAGTCTCCCTCTCTCTCTGAGGGAGATCTGTACACTGATCAGTGTCTCTCAGTCCTCTCTCTCTGGGGAGATCTGTACACAGACCGGTGTCTCTCATTCGCTCTCTCTCTGAGGGAGATCTGTACACTGACCGGTGTCTCTCAGTTCCTCTCTCTCAGGGGGAGATCTGTACACTGACCGGTGCCTCTCAGTCCCTCTCTCTCAGAGGGAGATCTGTACACTGACCGGTGTCTCTCAGTCCCTCTCTCTCAGGGGGAGATCTGTACACTGACCGGTGTCTCTCTGTCCCTCTCTCTCAGAGGGAGATCTGTACACTGACCGGTGTCTCTGAGTCCCTCTCTCTCTGAGGGAGATCTGTACGCTGACCGGTGTCTCTCATTCCCTCTCTCTCTGAGGGAGATCTGTACACTGACCGGTGTCTCTCAGTCCCTCTCTCTCTGAGGGAGATCTGTACACTGACCGGTGTCTCTCAGTCCCTCTCTCTCTGAGGGAGATCTGTACACTGACCGGTGTCTCTCAGTCCCTCTCTCTCAGGGTGAGATCTGTACACTGACCGGTGTCTCTCATTCCCTCTCTGTCTGAGGGAGATCGGTACACTGACCGGTGTCTCTCAGTCCCTCTCTCTCTGAGGGAGATCTGTACACTACCCGGTGTCTCTCAGTCCCTCTATCTCAGGGGGAGATCTGTCCACTGACCGGTGTCTCTCAGTCCCTCTCTCTCAAAGGGAGATCTGTACACTGACCGGTGTCTCTCAGTCTCTCTCTCCCTCAGGGGGAGTTCTGTACACTGACCGGTGTCTCTCAGTCCTTCTCTCTCAGGGGGAGATCTGTACACATACCGGTCTCTCAGTCCCTCTCTCTCTCAGGGGGAGATCTGTACACTGACTGGTGTCTCTCAGTCCCTCTCTCTCAGGGGGAGATTGTACACTGACCAGTGTCTCTCAGTCCCTCTCTCTCTGGGGGAGATCTGTACACTGTCTGGTGTCTCTCAGTCCCTCTCTCTCAGGGGAGATCTGTACACTGACTGGTGTCTCTCAGTCCCTCTCTCTCTGAGGGAGTTCTGTACACTGACCGGTGTCTCTCAGTCCCTCTCTCTGGGGGAGATCTGTACACTGACCGGTGTCTCTTAGTCCCTCTCTCTCAGGGGGAGATCTGTACACTGACTGGAGTCTCTCAGTCGTTCTCTCTCGGGGAGATATGTACACTGACCGGTGTCTCTCAGTCCCTCTCTCTCTGAGGGAGATCTGTACACTGACCGGTGTTTCTCAGTCCCTCTCTCTCAGTGGGAGATCTGTACTCTGACCGGTGTCTCTCAGTCCCTCTCTCTGTCAGGGGGAGATCTGTACACTGACCGGTGTCTCTCAGTCCCTCTCTCTGTCAGGGGGAGATCTGTACACTGACCGGTGTCTCTCAGTCCCTCTCTCACAGGGGGAGATCTGTACACTGACTGGTGTCTCTCAGTCCCTCTCTCTGTCAGGGGGAGATCTGTACACTGACCGGTGTCTCTCAGTCCCTCTCTCTGTCAGGGGGAGATCTGTACACTGACCGGTGTCTCTCAGTCCCTCTCTCTCAGGGTGAGATCTGTACACTGACCGGTGTCTCTCATTCCCTCTCTGTCTGAGGGAGATCTGTACACTGACCGGTGTCTCTCAGTCCCTCTCTCTGTCAGGGTGAGATCTGTACACTGACCGGTGTCTCTCAGTCCCTCTCTCACAGGGGGAGATCTGTACACTGACCGGTGTCTCTCATTCCCTCTCTCTCTGGGGGAGATCTGTACACTTACTGGTCTCTCTCATTCCCTCTCTGTCTGAGGGAGGTGTGTACACTGACCGGTGTCTCTCAGTCCCTCTCTCTCAGGGGGAGTTCTGTACACTGACCGGTGTCTCTCAGTCCCTCTCTCTGTCAGGGGGAGATCTGTACACTGACCGGTGTCTCTCAGTCCCTCTCTCTCTGGCTGAGATCTGTACACTGAGTGGTCTCTCTCATTCGCTCTCTCTCTGAGGGAGATCTGTACACTGACCGGTGTTTCTCAGTCCCTCTCTCTCAGGGGGAGATCTGTACACTGACCGGTGTCTCTCAGTCCCTCTCTCTCTGTGGGAGATCTGTACACTGACCGGTGTCTCTCAGTCCCTCTCTCTCAGGGGGAGATCTGTACACTGACCGGTGTCTCTCAGTCCTTCTCTCCGGGGGAGATCTATACTCTAACCGGTGTCTCTCAGTCCCTCTCTCTCTGAGGGAGATCTGTACACTGACCGGTGTCTCTCAGTCCCTCTCTCTCAGGGGGAGATCTGTACACTGACCGGTGTCTCTCAGTCCCTCTCCCTCAGGGGGAGATCTGTACACTGACCGGTGTCTCTCAGTCCCTCTCTCTCTCAGGGGGAGATCTGTATACTGACCGGTGTCTCTCAGTTCCTCTCTCTCAGGGGGAGATCTGTACACTGACCGGTGTCTCTCAGTCCCTCTCTCTCAGAGGGAGATCTGTACACTGACCGGTGTCTCTCAGTCCCTCTCTCTCAGGGGGAGATCTGTACACTGACCGGTGTCTCTCAGTCCCTCTCTCTCAGAGGGAGATCTGTACACTGACCGGTGTCTCTGAGTCCCTCTCTCTCTGAGGGAGATCTGTACGCTGACAGGTGTCTCTCATTCCCTCTCTCTCTGAGGGAGATCTGTACACTGACCGGTGTCTCTCAGTCCCTCTCTCTCAGGGTGAGATCTGTACACTGACCGGTGTCTCTCATTCCCTCTCTGTCTGAGGGAGATCTGTACACTGACCGGTGTCTCTCAGTCCCTCTCTCTCTGAGGGAGATCTGTACACTAACCGGTGTCTCTCAGTCCCTCTATCTCAGGGGGAGATCTGTCCACTGACCGGTGTCTCTCAGTCCCTCTCTCTCAAAGGGAGATCTGTACACTGACCGGTGTCTCTCAGTCTCTCTCTCCCTCGGGGGAGTTCTGTACACTGACCGGTGACTCTCAGTCCTTCTCTCTCAGGGGGAGATCTGTACACATACCGGTCTCTCAGTCCCTCTCCCTCTCAGGGGGAGATCTGTACACTGACTGGTGTCTCTCAGTCCCTCTCTCTCAGGGGGAGATTGTACACTGACCAGTGTCTCTCAGTCCCTCTCTCTCTGGGGGAGATCTGTACACTGTCTGGTGTCTCTCAGTCCCTCTCTCTCAGGGGAGATCTGTACACTGACTGGTGTCTCTCAGTCCCTCTCTCTCTGAGGGAGATCTGTACACTGACTGGTGTCTATCAGTCTCCCTCTCTCTCTGAGGGAGATCTGTACACTGATCAGTGTCTCTCAGTCCTCTCTCTCTGGGGAGATCTGTACACAGACCGGTGTCTCTCATTCGCTCTCTCTCTGAGGGAGATCTGTACACTGACCGGTGTTTCTCAGTCCCTCTCTCGCAGGGGGAGATCTGTACACTGACCGGTGTCTCTCAGTCCCTCTCTCTCTGAGGGAGATCTGTACACTGACCGGTGTCTCTCAGTCCCTCTCTCTCAGGGGGAGATCTGTACACTGACCGGTGTCTCTCAGTCCTTCTCTCCGGGGGAGATCTATACACTGACCGGTGTCTCTCAGTCCCTCTCTCTCTGAGGGAGATCTGTACACTGACCGGTGTCTCTCAGTCCCTCTCTCTCAGGGGGAGATCTGTACCCTGACCGGTGTCTCTCAGTCCCTCTCTCTCAGGGGGAGATCTGTACACTGACCAGTGTCTCTCAGTCCCTCTCTCTCTCAGGGGGAGATCTGTATACTGACCGGTGTCTCTCAGTTCCTCTCTCTCAGGGGGAGATCTGTACACTGACCGGTGTCTCTCAGTCCCTCTCTCTCAGAGGGAGATCTGTACACTGACCGGTGTCTCTCAGTCCCTCTCTCTCTCAGTGGGAGATCTGTACACTGACCGGTGTCTCTCAGTCCCTCTCTCTCAGAGGGAGATCTGTACACTGACCGGTGTCTCTCAGTCCCTCTCTCTCAGAGGGAGATCTGTACACTGACCGGTGTCTCTCATTCCCTCTCTCTCTCTGAGGCAGATCTGTACACTGACCGGTGTCTCTCAGTCCCTCTCTCTCTGAGGGAGATCTGTACACTGACCGGTGTCTCTCAGTCCCTCTCTCTCTGAGGGAGATCTGTACACTGACCGGTGTCTCTCAGTCCCTCTCTCTCAGGGTGAGATCTGTACACTGACCGGTGTCTCTCAGTCCCTCTCTCTCTGAGGGAGATCTGTACACTAACCGGTGTCTCTCAGTACCTCTATCTCAGGGGGAGATCTGTCCACTGACCGGTGTCTCTCAGTCCCTCTCTCTCAAAGGGAGATCTGTACACTGACCGGTGTCTCTCAGTCTCTCTCTCCCTCACGGGGAGTTCTGTACACTGACCGGTGTCTCTCAGTCCTTCTCTCTCAGGGGGAGATCTGTACACATACCGGTCTCTCAGTCCCTCTCTCTCTCAGGGGGAGATCTGTACACTGACTGGTGTCTCTCAGTCCCTCTCTCTCAGGGGAAGATTGTACACTGACCAGTGTCTCTCAGTCCCTCTCTCTCTGGGGGAGATCTGTACACTGACTGGTGTCTCTCAGTCCCTCTCTCTCTGAGGGAGATCTGTACACTGACTGGTGTCTCTCAGTCTCCCTCTCTCTCTGAGGGAGATCTGTACACTGATCAGTGTCTCTCAGTCCTCTCTCTCTGGGGAGATCTGTACACTGACCGGTGTCTCTCAGTCCCTCTCTCTCAGGGGAGATCTGTACACTGACCGGTGTCTCTCAGTCCCTCTCTCTCAGGGGAGATCTGTACACTGACCGGTGTGTCTCAGTCCCTCTCTCTCTCAGGGGGAGATCTGTACACTGACTGGTGTCTCTCAGTCCCTCTCTCTCTGGGGGAGCTCTGTACATTGACCGGTGTCTCTCAGTCCCTCTCTCTCTGAGGGAGATCTGTACACTGACCGGTGTCTCTCAGTACCTCTCTCTCTGGGGGAGCTCTGTACACTGACCAGTGTCTCTCAGTCCCTCTCTCTCAGAGGGAGATCTGTACACTGACCGGTGTCTCTCAGTCCCTCTCTCTCAGGGGAGATCTGTACACTGACCGGTGTCTCTCAGTCCCTGTCTCTCTGGGGGAGCTCTGTACACTGACCGGTGTCTCTCAGTCCCTCTCTCAGGGGGAGATCTGTACACTGACCTGTGTCTCTCAGTCCCTCTCTCTCTGGGGGATATCTGTACACTGACCGGTGTCTCTCAGTCCCTCTCTCTCAGGGGGAGATCTGTACACTGACTGGTGTCTCTCAGTCCCTCTCTCTCAGGGGGAGATCTGTACACTGACCGCTGTCTCTCAGTCCCACTCTCTCTGAGGGAGATCTGTACTCTGACCGGTGTTTCTCAGTCCATCTCTCTGTCAGGGGGAGATCTGTACACTGACCGGTGTCTCTCAGTCCCTCTCTCTCAGGGGGAGATCTGTACACTGACCGGTGTCTCTCAGTCCCTCTCTCTCAGGGGGAGATCAGTACACTGACCGGTGTCTCTCAGTCCCTCTATCTCAGAGGGAGATCTGTACACTGACCGGTGTCTCTCAGTCCCTCTCTCTCACGGGGAGATCTGTACACTGACCGGTGTCTCTCAGTCCCTCTCTCTCAGAGGGAGATCTGTACACTGACCGGTGTCTCTCAGTCCCTCTCTCTCTGAGGGAGATCTGTACACTGACCGGTGTCTCTCAGTCCCTCTCTCTCAGGGGGAGATCTGTACACTGACCGGTGTCTCTCAGTCCCTCTCTCTCAGGGGGAGATCTGTACACTGACCGGTGTCTCTCAGTCCCTCTCTCTCAGGGGGACATCTGTACACTGAATGGTGTCTCTCAGTCCCTCTCTCTCAGGGGGAGATCTGTACACTGACCGCTGTCTCTCAGTCCGTCTCTCTCTGAGGGAGATCTGTACACTGACCGGTGTTTCTCAGTTCCTCTCTCTGTCAGGGGGAGATCTGTACACTGACCGGTGTCTCTCAGTCCCTCTCTCTCAGGGGAGATCTGTACACTGACTGGTGTGTCTCAGTCCCTCTCTCTCTCAGGGGGAGATCTGTACACTGACTGGTGTCTCTCAGTCCCTCTCTCTCTGGGGGAGCTCTGTACATTGACCGGTGTCTCTCAGTCCCTCTCTCTCAGGGGGAGATCTGTACACTGACCGGTGTCTCTCAGTCCCTCTCTCTCAGGGGAAGATCTGTACACTGACCGGTGTCTCTCAGTCCCTCTCTCTCAGGGGAGATCTGTACACTGACTGGTGTGTCTCAGTCCCTCTCTCTCTCTCAGGGGGAGATCTGTACACTGACTGGTGTCTCTCAGTCCCTCTCCCTCTGGGGGAGCTCTGTACATTGACCGGTGTCTCTCAGTCCCTCTCTCTCAGGGGGAGATCTGTACACTGACCTGTGTCTCTCAGTCCCACTCTCTCAGCGGGAGATCTGTACACTGACTGGTGTCTCTCAGTCCCTCTCTCTCAGGGGAGATCTGTACACTGACCGGTGTCTCTCAGTCCTTCTCTCTGTCAGTGGGAGATCTGTACACTGACCGGTGTCTCTCAGTCCCTCTCTCTCAGGGTGAGATCTGTACACTGACCGGTGTCTCTCATTCCCTCTCTCTCTGGGAGAGATCTGTACACTTACTGGTCTCTCTCATTCCCTCTCTGTCTGAGGGAGGTGTGTACACTGACCGGTGTCTCTCAGTCCCTCTCTCTCAGGGGGAGTTCTGTACACTGACCGGTGTTTCTCAGTCCCTCTCTCTCAGGGGGAGATCTGTACACTGACCGGTGTCTCTCAGTCCCTCTCTCTCTGAGGGAGATCTGTACACTGACCGGTGTCTCTCAGTCCCTCTCTCTCTGAGGGAGATCTGTACACTGACCGGTGTCTCTCAGTCCCTCTCTCTGTCAGGGGAGATCTGTACACTGACCGGTGTCTCTCAGTCCCTCTCTCTCAGGGGGAGATCTGTACACTGACCGGTGTCTCTCAGTCCTTCTCTCCGGGGGAGATCTATACACTGACCGGTGTCTCTCAGTCCCTCTCTCTCTGAGGGAGATCTGTACACTGACCGGTGTCTCTCAGTCCCTCTCTCTCAGGGGGAGATCTGTACACTGACCGGTGTCTCTCAGTCCCTCACTCTCAGGGGGAGATCTGTACACTGACCGGTGTCTCTCAGTCCCTCTCTCTCTCAGGGGGAGATCTGTATACTGACCGGTGTCTCTCAGTCCCTCTCTCTCAGGGGGAGATCTGTACACTGACCGGTGTCTCTCAGTCCCTCTCTCTCAGAGGGAGATCTGTACACTGACCGGTGTCTCTCAGTCCCTCTCTCTCAGGGGGAGATCTGTACACTGACCGGTGTCTCTCAGTCCCTCTCTCTCAGAGGGAGATCTGTACACTGACCGGTGTCTCTGAGTCCCTCTCTCTCTGAGGGAGATCTGTACACTGACCGGTGTCTCTCAGTCCCTCTCTCTCTGAGGGAGATCTGTACACTGACCGGTGTCTCTCAGTCCCTCTCTCTCTGAGGGAGATCTGTACACTGACCGGTGTCTCTCAGTCCCTCTCTCTCTGAGGGAGATCTGTACACTGACCGGTGTCTCTCAGTCCCTCTCTCCGGGGGAGATCTATACACTGACCGGTGTCTCTCAGTCCCTCTCTCTCTGAGGGAGATCTGTACACTGACCGGTGTCTCTCAGTCCCTCTCTCTCAGGGGGAGATCTGTACACTGACCGGTGTCTCTCAGTCCCTCTCTCTCAGGGGGAGATCTGTACACTGAATGGTGTCTCTCAGTCCCTCTCTCTCAGGGGGAGATCTGTACACTGACCGCTGTCTCTCAGTCCGTCTCTCTCTGAGGGAGATCTGTACACTGACCGGTGTTTCTCAGTCCCTCTCTCTGTCAGGGGGAGATCTGTACACTGACCGGTGTCTCTCAGTCCCTCTCTCTCAGGGGAGATCTGTACACTGACTGGTGTGTCTCAGTCCCTCTCTCTCTCAGGGGGAGATCTGTACACTGACTGGTTTCTCTCAGTCCCTCTCTCTCTGGGGGAGCTCTGTACACTGACCGGTGTCTCTGAGTCCCTCTCTCTCTGAGGGAGATCTGTACGCTGACCGGTGTCTCTCATTCCCTCTCTCTCTGAGGGAGATCTGTACACTGACCGGTGTCTCTCAGTCCCTCTCTCTCTGAGGGAGATCTGTACACTGACCGGTGTCTCTCAGTCCCTCTCTCTCTGAGGGAGATCTGTACACTGACCGGTGTCTCTCAGTCCCTCTCTCTCAGGGTGAGATCTGTACACTGACCGGTGTCTCTCATTCCCTCTCTGTCTGAGGGAGATCTGTACACTGACCGGTGTCTCTCAGTCCCTCTATCTCAGGGGGAGATCTGTCCACTGACCGGTGTCTCTCAGTCCCTCTCTCTCAAAGGGAGATCTGTACACTGACCGGTGTCTCTCAGTCTCTCTCTCCCTCAGGGGGAGTTCTGTACACTGACCTGTGTCTCTCAGTCCTTCTCTCTCAGGGGGAGATCTGTACACATACCGGTCTCTCAGTCCCTCTCTCTCTCAGGGGGAGATCTGTACACTGACTGGTGTCTCTCAGTCCCTCTCTCTCAGGGGGAGATTGTACACTGACCAGTGTCTCTCAGTCCCTCTCTCTCTGGGGGAGATCTGTACACTGTCTGGTGTCTCTCAGTCCCTCTCTCTCAGGGGAGATCTGTACACTGACCGGTGTCTCTCAGTCCCTCTCACTCTGGGGGAGATCTGTACACTGTCCGGTTTTTCTCAGTCCCTCTCTCTCAGGGGGAGATCTGTACACTGACCGGTGTCTCTCAGTCCCTCTCTCTCTGAGGGAGATCTGTACACTGACCGGTGTCTCTCAGTCCCTCTCTCTCAGGGGGAGATCTGTACACTGACCGGTGTCTCTCAGTCCCTCTCTCTCAGGGGGAGATCTGTACACTGACCGGTGTCTCTCAGTCCCTCTCTCTCTCAGGGGGAGATCTGTACACTGACCGGTGTCTCTCAGTCCCTCTCTCTCAGTGGGAGATCTGTACACTGACCGGTGTCTCTCAGTCCCTCTATCTCAGAGGGAGATCTGTACACTGACCGGTGTCTCTCAGTCCCTCTCTCTCACGGGGAGATCTGTACACTGACCGGTGTCTCTCAGTCCCTCTCTCTCAGAGGGAGATCTGTACACTGACCGGTGTCTCTCAGTCCCTCTCTCTCAGGGGGAGATCTGTACACTGACCGGTGTCTCTCAGTCCCTCTCTCTCAGGGGGAGATCTGTACACTGACCGGTGTCTCTCAGTCCCTCTCTCTCAGGGGGAGATCTGTACACTGAATGGTGTCTCTCAGTCCCTCTCTCTCAGGGGGAGATCTGTACACTGACCGCTGTCTCTCAGTCCGTCTCTCTCTGAGGGAGATCTGTACACTGACCGGTGTTTCTCAGTCCCTCTCTCTGTCAGGGGGAGATCTGTACACTGACCGGTGTCTCTCAGTCCCTCTCTCTCTGAGGGAGATCTGTACACTGACCGGTGTCTCTCAGTCCCTCTCTCTCTGAGGGAGATCTGTACACTGACCGGTGTCTCTCAGTCCCTCTCTCTCAGGGGGAGATCTGTACACTGACCGGTGTCTCTCAGTCCCTCTCTCTCAGGGGGAGATCTGTACACTGACCGGTGTCTCTCAGTCCCTCTCTCTCAGGGGGAGATCTGTACACTGAATGGTGTCTCTCAGTCCCTCTCTCTCAGGGGGAGATCTGTACACTGACCGCTGTCTCTCAGTCCGTCTCTCTCTGAGGGAGATCTGTACACTGACCGGTGTTTCTCAGTCCCTCTCTCTGTCAGGGGGAGATCTGTACACTGACCGGTGTCTCTCAGTCCCTCTCTCTCAGGGGAGATCTGTACACTGACTGGTGTGTCTCAGTCCCTCTCTCTCTCAGGGGGAGATCTGTACACTGACTGGTGTCTCTCAGTCCCTCTCTCTCTGGGGGAGCTCTGTACATTGACCGGTGTCTCTCAGTCCCTCTCTCTCAGGGGGAGATCTGTACACTGACCTATGTCTCTCCGTCTTTCTCTCTCAGGGGGAGATCTGTACACTGACCGGTGTCTCTCAGTCCCTCTCTCTCAGTGGAAGATCTGTACACTGACCGGTGTCTCTCAGTCCCTCTCTCTCAGGGGAGATCTGTACACTGACTCGTGTGTCTCAGTCCCTCTCTCTCTCTCTCAGGGGGAGATCTGTACACTGACTGGTGTCTCTCAGTCCCTCTCCCTCTGGGGGAGCTCTGTACATTGACCGGTGTCTCTCAGTCCCTCTCTCTCAGGGGGAGATCTGTACACTGACCTGTGTCTCTCTGTCCCTCTCTCTCAGGGGGAGATCTGTACACTGACTGGTGTCTCTCAGTCCCTCTCTCTCTGAGGGAGATCTGTACACTGACCGGTGTCTCTCAGTCCCTCTCTCTGTCAGTGGGAGATCTGTACACTGACCGGTGTCTCTCAGTCCCTCTCTCTCAGGGTGAGATCTGTACACTGACCGGTGTCTCTCATTCCCTCTCTCTTTGGGGGAGATCTGTACACTTACTGGTCTCTCTCATTCCCTCTCTGTCTGAGGGAGGTGTGTACACTGACCGGTGTCTCTCAGTCCCTCTCTCTCAGGGGGAGTTCTGTACACTGACCGGTGTCTCTCAGTCCCTCTCTCTGTCAGGGGGAGATCTGTACACTGACCGGTGTCTCTCAGTCCCTCTCTCTCTGGGTGAGATCTGTACACTGAGTGGTCTCTCTCATTCGCTCTCTCTCTGAGGGAGATCTGTACACTGACCGGTGTTTCTCAGTCCCTCTCTCTCAGGGGGAGATCTGTACACTGACCGGTGCCTCTCAGTCCCTCTCTCTCTGAGGGAGATCTGTACACTGACCGGTGTCTCTCAGTCCCTCTCTCTCAGGAGGAGATCTGTACACTGTCCGGTGTCTCTCAGTCCTTCTCTCCGGGGGAGATCTATACACTGACCGGTGTCTCTCAGTCCCTCTCTCTCTGAGGGAGATCTGTACACTGACCGGTGTCTCTCAGTCCCTCTCTCTCTCAGGGGGAGATCTATATACTGACCGGTGTCTCTCAGTCCCTCTCTCTCAGGGGGAGATCTGTACACTGACCGGTGTCTCTCAGTCCCTCTCTCTCAGAGGGAGATCTGTACACTGACCGGTGTCTCTCAGTCCCTCTCTCTCAGGGGGAGATCTGTACACTGACCGGTGTCTCTCAGTCCCTCTCTCTCAGAGGGAGATCTGTACACTGACCGGTGTCTCTGAGTCCCTCTCTCTCTGAGGGAGATCTGTACGCTGACCGGTGTCTCTCATTCCCTCTCTCTCTGAGGGAGATCTGTACACTGACCGGTGTCTCTCAGTCCCTCTCTCTCTGAGGGAGATCTGTACACTGACCGGTGTCTCTCAGTCCCTCTCTCTCTGAGGGAGATCTGTACACTGACTGGTGTCTCTCAGTCCCTCTCTCCGGGGGAGATCTATACACTGACCGGTGTCTCTCAGTCCCTCTCTCTCTGAGGGAGATCTGTACACTGACCGGTGTCTCTCAGTCCCTCTCTCTCAGGGGGAGATCTGTACACTGACCGGTGTCTCTCAGTCCCTCTCTCTCAGGGGGAGATCTGTACACTGAATGGTGTGTCTCAGTCCCTCTCTCTCTCAGGGGGAGATCTGTACACTGACTGGTGTCTCTCAGTCCCTCTCTCTCTGGGGGAGATCTGTACACTGACCGGTGTCTCTCAGTCCCTCTCTCTCAGGGGGAGATCTGTACACTGACCTATGTCTCTCCGTCTTTCTCTCTCAGGGGGAGCTCTGTACATTGACCGGTGTCTCTCAGTCCCTCTCTCTCAGGGGGAGATCTGTACACTGACCTATGTCTCTCCGTCTTTCTCTCTCAGGGGGAGCTCTGTACATTGACCGGTGTCTCTCAGTCCCTCTCTCTCAGGGGAGATCTGTACACTGACCGGTGTCTCTCAGTCCCTCTCTCTCAGCGGGAGATCTGTACACTGACCGGTGTCTCTCAGTCCCTCTCTCTCTGAGGGAGATCTGTACACTGACCGGTGTCTCTCAGTCCCTCTCTCTCAGGGGGAGATCTGTACACTGACTGGTCTCTCTCAGTCCCTCTCTCTCAGGGGGAGATCTGTACACTGACCGGTGTCTCTCAGTCCCTCTCTCTCTGAGGGAGATCTGTACACTGACCGGTGTCTCTCAGTCCCTCTCTCTGTCAGTGGGAGATCTGTACACTGACCGGTGTCTCTCAGTCCCTCTCTCTCAGGGTGAGATCTGTACACTGACCGGTGTCTCTCATTCCCTCTCTCTCTGGGGGAGATCTGTACACTTACTGGTCTCTCTCATTCCCTCTCTGTCTGAGGGAGGTGTGTACACTGACCGGTGTCTCTCAGTCCCTCTCTCTCAGGGGGAGTTCTGTACACTGACCGGTGTCTCTCAGTCCCTCTCTCTGTCAGGGGGAGATCTGTACACTGACCGGTGTCTCTCAGTCCCTCTCTCTCTGGGTGAGATCTGTACACTGAGTGGTCTCTCTCATTCGCTCTCTCTCTGAGGGAGATCTGTACACTGACCGGTGTTTCTCAGTCCCTCTCTCTCAGGGGGAGATCTGTACACTGACCGGTGTCTCTCAGTCCCTCTCTCTCTGAGGGAGATCTGTACACTGACCGGTGTCTCTCAGTCCCTCTCTCTCAGGGGGAGATCTGTACACTGACCGGTGTCTCTCAGTCCTTCTCTCCGGGGGAGATCTATACACTGACCGGTGTCTCTCAGTCCCTCTCTCTCTGAGGGAGATCTGTACACTGACCGGTGTCTCTCAGTCCCTCTCTCTCAGGGGGAGATCTGTACACTGACCGGTGTCTCTCAGTCCCTCTCTCTCAGGGGGAGATCTGTACACTGACCGGTGTCTCTCAGTCCCTCTCTCTCTCAGGGGGAGATCTGTATACTGACCGGTGTCTCTCAGTCCCTCTCTCTCAGGGGGAGATCTGTACACTGACCGGTGTCTCTCAGTCCCTCTCTCTCAGAGGGAGATCTGTACACTGACCGGTGTCTCTCAGTCCCTCTCTCTCAGGGGGAGATCTGTACACTGACCGGTGTCTCTCAGTCCCTCTCTCTCAGAGGGAGATCTGTACACTGACCGGTGTCTCTGAGTCCCTCTCTCTCTGAGGGAGATCTGTACGCTGACCGGTGTCTCTCATTCCCTCTCTCTCTGAGGGAGATGTACACTGACCGGTGTCTCTCAGTCCCTCTCTCTCTGAGGGAGATCTGTACACTGACCGGTGTCTCTCAGTCCCTCTCTCTCTGAGGGAGATCTGTACACTGACCGGTGTCTCTCAGTCCCTCTCTCCGGGGGAGATCTATACACTGACCGGTGTCTCTCAGTCCCTCTCTCTCTGAGGGAGATCTGTACACTGACCGGTGTCTCTCAGTCCCTCCCTCTCAGGGTGAGATCTGTACACTGACCGGTGTCTCTCATTCCCTCTCTCTCTGTGGGAGATCTGTACACTTACTGGTCTCTCTCATTCCCTCTCTCTCTGAGGGAGATCTGTACACTGACCGGTGTCTCTCAGTCCCTCTCTCTGTCAGGGGGAGATCTGTAAACTGACCGGTGTCTCTCAGTCCCTCTCTCTGTCAGGGGGAGATCTGTAAACTGACCAATGTTTCTCAGCCCTTCATCCTTGTAAATTTTCTCTGTACTCTTTCAACCTTGTTTACATCTTTCCTGTAGGTGCCCAAAACAGCACTCAATTCTCCAAATCAGATCTCACCAATGTCTTATTCAACTTCAACATAACATCCCATCTCCTCTACTCCATATATTGATTTGTGGATGCCGGAGTACCAAGAACTTTCTCTACAACCCTATCTTCCTGCGATCACCAATAGCCTTTCTCACTACACCTTCAATCTTGGTGTCATCCACAAATTTGCTGATCCAGTTCACCACATTATTATCCAGATCAGTGATATAGATGAATAACATGGTCCGGTTTTCCCTTCCCTCCACTTCCCCTCCCCTCCGCTCCCTTCCCCTTGCCTCTGTCTGGAGCCTCGCCTGTTTGGAACTCTCTGTTTGTGTCCACGCCTTCGCTGGTAGGTCTGACCGTTTTGCCGCTACCTAGTGTTGGGAACTGTCTCATCGTGTTTGGTGTTCTGTCTCATGAGTCCCGGACCTATGTCCTGTACCCAAGGAGGGGTCCAGGCTCTGTGTTCTGTGTCCCTATCTCTCTGTAGGCTCCGTGTCCTCGTCATGTCCATCTGCCTCGCCCTGCACAGGCGTACGTTTCCCAGTCCAGTGCTGGGATTCCCTCATCCTGTGCTGAGGTTCCCTTGTCCAAAAGTCTCTTGTCCAGTCCTGTTTCTCCCTCCACCAAGGCTCTGGGTTCTTGTCATGTCCATGTGCCTCACCCAGCACAGGAGTACCTTGCCCAGCCTGTGCTGAGGTTGCCTTGTCCCACCCAGGAGACTCTCATCCCGTCCTGTCCCTCTCCTCGTCCTGTGGCCTCATCCTGTCCTCGCCTGGTTCTGGAGTCTTAGCCCGAGTCAAGACCAGGTTCTGGATCCTCGTCCAGTCTCTGGCTCGGAGTCCAAGCCCAGGATCCTAGTTCCCAGTTCCATGACCTGGCTCCCTATCCTAGTCAAGTCCTAGCCCAGGCCCGGAGTCCTTGTCTTGTCCAGGGCCTGTGTCACTCTTCCCCACTTTCCTTGCTCCCTTCTCTCGCCTAGTCCTGTTCCTGGTTATTCAGTGTCTGTGTCTTGCTTTTGGGTCCACTCCCAATGCCCCCCTTATGACAGAACAATCCAGCCAGACTTGGACCCAGTGACACAGACACTGTTTTTTAACTCTCACTATCCTCCCTCCTGTTGAATGCCCCCCACCCGTCTGTGTCGTCCATAGTCTGGGGAAGAATTTTGTGTCGCGAGGAGGCTCCCATTGAGTTGGCAGGGGTGGGGGGGGGGGGGTGGGGGGAGGGTTGGTATTGTCATGGTCCGGTCCGTGAAATCCATATTCCAGTTCATGGTCTGATCCATGTTCCTTATTCCAGGTTTTCTGAGTTTCTGAGTTTCCCAGTTTCCGTTGAGGCAGCTGATTCTTGTTTGGGCTGGCCTCATAAATAGCTTCAGGATTCAGCCTCTGGCTGCTGGATTGTTCCTGTCCAAACCCTTTGTCGGTATCCCTTCCCTAGCCTCGCCCTGTTGGGACTGCCTCTCCGTGTCCATGCCTTCGCTAGGTAGGTCTGGCCATCTTGCTGCTACCTAGCGTTGGGAACTGTCTGGTCGTGTTTGGTGTTCTGTGTTATGAGTCCCGGCCCTACATCCCGTATCGAAGGAGGGGTCCTGGCTCTGTGTTCTGTGTGATGAGTCATTGTTGGTGCCAGATGGGGCGGTTTGAGTATCTCAGGAACTGCTGATGTCCTGGGATTTTCACCCACACCGTCTCTAGAGCTTACCGAGAATGGTGGGGGAGGGGGAAGCCCCAAAACATCCAGTGAGTGGCGGTTCTGTGGGCGGAAATGCCTTGTTAATGAGAGGTCAGCGGAGAATGGCCAGACTGGTTCAAGCTGACAGGAACTCAAATAACTGGACATTACAACAGTGGTGTGCAGAGGAGCATCTCTGAACACACACGTCGAACCTTGAGCTGGATGGGTGACAGCAGCAGAAGACCATGCCAGTTTCCACTCCTGTACCGAGTAAAGTGGACACTGAGCATACTTAAGTTAAATTAAATTTTGTTAGAACTTGTAAAGTACTGTGTTGATGCTGGGAAAAGCGATTATTTATGGCAGTTATATCCTGGATATGGAGAAGTAATGAGATCCCTTGAGTCGAGTACGATGGGGTTGTCTGTTGGTGGGTCCTCGGGTGGCTGTTGAGGCCGGCCCGCGATCCACGTGTTCTGATGCAGAGTGGCGGCCTGTGGCTAGTGTGGTCTTTTGGTCGTTCGGTCCCTCCTTTCACTGCTGCCGCTCGCTCTCCGTGGCACAGTGGAGGTCGTTCTCGCGTCCAACTGGACGGATCTCCTTCAGGTGTAATGTTGGGATTTTCTTTTTCCCAGCTGATTCTCACGCTTTTGAAGTTTCCTTTGCCCTCCAGGGGCTTGCTGAGCTTCCTTCAATGGGAGTAGAGGATCTGTTTGCGTAGAATAACTTGAATTGGAGACCTCGCTGGCATTGTCCATCATCAAAATGTGCACTTAAGTACAGGAGCCTTAGGTCCCACACCAGCAGGATCAAGAACAGTCATTACCCTACAGCAGGGTTTCTCAACCTGGGGTCCATGGTCCCCTTGGTTAATGGTAAGGCTCTATGGAATAAAAGAAAGGTTGGTAACCATCAGGCACCTGACCCAGCGTGGGTAACTTCACTCACCCCAACAGTGAACTGATTCCACTCATTTTCAAGGACTCTACAACTCCTATGTTATTTATTGTTTTTCTCTGTATTTGCACAATTTGTTGTACTTTGCACATTGGTTGTTCGTCTGCCTTTGTGTGTAGCTTTTCATTGATTCTATTGCAGTTCTTTGTATTTATTGTGAATGCCCGCAAGAAAATGGATCTCAGGGTTGTATATGGTGACATATATATACTTTGATAATAAATTCACTTTGAACTCTGAACATTGCTGAAATTGTACAGTGGACAAGACCAGGGGACAATATACCTTTCAAAGATGGGTAATCTTCCACCTCTAACACCAGCACATCCATTCTTAGATAAGGACCAAAGCTGGAGTACTGAGCAGTTTTGGGCTCCTCACCTAAAGAAAGGATGTGCTGCTGTTGGAGAGAACCCAGAGATCCTCCAGAACGATCCTGGGAACGAAAGGGTTAATGTACGAGGCGTGCTCGACGACTCTGGGCCTGTATTTGCTGCAGTTGAGAAGAACAAAGGGGCTGTCTCATTGAAACGTGTCGAATGTTTAAAAGCCTTGATAGAATGGATAGAGGATGTTCCCTATAATGGGGGAGTCTAGGACCAGAGGCACTCAGAATAGAAAAACATCCCTTTAAAACAGGGATGAGGAATTTCTTTAGCCAGAAGGTGGCGAATCTGTGGAATTTATTGTCGCAGACTGCTGTGGATGCCAAGTTGTTGAATATATTTAAAACAGAGGTCAAAGGTTCTTGATTAGTTGGGGCATAAAAGGTTATGGGGAATGGGGTTGAGAGGGTTAATAAATCAGCCATGATGGAATGGCCTAGCAGGCCAAATTCTGCTCCCCCACAGGAAGGATGTGGGGCTCTTTGTAGAGGGGGAGGGGTAGACCCGATCGAGGTTTCTAAAAATCCGAGACAGTCTGTACCCCAGGTCTTAGATTAGGGGCCATACATTTAAGGATAAGATGGGGAAAGTTTAAAGGAGACATTCACTGGGTGGTCCACATGTGGAGCGAGCTACCAGGAAGCGTTCTCTGATTGGAACAGGAGTCCACACTCAGCTTTAGAGGACCTGAGGGACAACTTCTTATGCCAGAGGGTGGTCCATATGTGGAACAAGCTGCCAGAGGAAGTGGTTGAGGCAGCTACGTGACATTTAAAAGGGATTTGGATAGGAGAGGAGGGATATGAGCCGAATGTTTAGAGGGGAATTTCAGTAAGCGTGACCCAGATGGGCCGAAGGGCCTGTTTTCATGCTCTGTGATCAATCCTCCATGCACGCTTCTACCCCGATCCCTAGGCTATGCCGTGGTAGTGTAAAGCGCAACCGAGTTCCTCCAGCAGTGTGCTTGTGCTGCCCAGATTTCCAGCATCTGCAGATTTCAGTCCTGGAATCATTCTCGTGGACCTCCTTTGAACCCTCTCCAACATCCAGCACATCCTTTCCTAATTAAGGGGCTGAAAACTGCTCACAATATCTCAAGTAAGGCCTCACCAGTGCCTCAGCATTACAGCCTTCCTTTTATAATTCACGCCCTCTTGAAATGAATGCTAACACTGCGTTAGGGAATATTCTATAGTTAGTGTATATAGCAAATAATAACCCCAATGGCAACCAATCTTCACATCCGGATATGGATTGTAGTTTGAATTTGAAACGCAGCTCCAAATAGTAAATTTCAGACCAGGAAACACCCAAAGGACTGATGTATGTCTGCATATGCATGAAAGCATTCAACATCCAATTGCATTCAGACCACAGTGAGCAACATTCACTTTAGCTGCGTTAGGCATTTTGAAAACTGCATGCAACTCAAGAGAAGCATTATGGAAATTGTCCTGTTACCTCTGTTCTTTAACATATAGAAACGTTGGGTCAGGGAGTCCCGTCTCTCTCGAGTGTGTCCTGAGTAAACTTCTACATCTACCAGCTGCGTCTCTCTGCTGACTTTGCTCACAGTCACAATTGCACTCAGCTTCCTCACTACCGACTCAACCCACAGAAGACCCGAGGGACAATGTCTTCATGTAGAGTGTGCAGGGTATACAAGCTGCAGAGGAAGTGCTCAAGCTGGGTACAATCAAACAATCCATCTAGGTGCTTTCTGAGCATATGGGCAAACGGAACTAGCCCAGCTGGCAGAGGGGCAGAAGGGCCTGTTCCCTGACTCGATGCAAAGCCTCACCAATGTCTAGTACAACCGCAGCATAACGTCCCAATTCTTGTACTCAGTGCCAGTCCTCTTCACCTCCGTCTACATATTGAGGGAACCAGGTACCTAGTTCCTTCTGTTCTATAACACTACTCCGATGGGCCAAGTGGCCTGTCCCTACATTTTCAAGTGAGAGCAGACCAGAACGTACAAAAATTATTTTATTCCGCAGTTCGTTAGTTTCCACGCCGGGCGACCAGAAATGAGTAGACCCTCAGACCCGTCAGACCCTCACCCAATCGAGCACGGCACCCCCCTCCTCTGTCCCACTGCCCTCCTCAAGCCTGGATGTTGCTCTTGGCACTGAAGGCTAGGTAGTAGACCAGGAGTCCGATGGCAGCAGCAACCACCTCCGTTGCAACCCAGGGACCGTTCCAGGCTCCCTGCCGGGAAGTAGACAGAGAGAGAAGGGGTGGAAGGGAAGGAGGGAGAGAGCACACAGAGGCATCAGAATAGGCAGAACTGGAGACCCTCGCACACCGCCCCCCAACCTCCGCACAACCACACAGGAGTGCACTCACGGTGTGCGCCTGTGCGCAGATCACTCCCCCCCCCCCCCCCCCAGCTCATACACACACACCCTACTTCCCTACTTCTGCAGCCCAGAATACACAGGGCAACCAGCCTCCCTCCCCCCCAGCACACGCGCAGCCTATACAGATTTAACGTCCCATTTCTCCCCCCATTCTGTTATTGTTTCCTTGTAGCACCTCAATGTGCTGACGTGATAGTAATCTATTTCAAGGTATGCAAGATTTCTACTGTACACGGGTACCTCTATTTATTTATAGAGATATGCACAGAACTCGTACTTCTGGCCTTTTGAACCACTCTGTCCCACAACCCCCGATTTAACCCTAGCCTAATCATGGGGCAATTTACAATGACCGATTAACCTACCAACCGGCACGTCTTTGGACTGTGGGAGGAAACTGGAGCTCCCGGAGGAACCCCATTCGTTCACCGGGAGAACGCACAATGAAAGTGGGACTGACCGACCCTGGTGGTGGTGTCTGTGCACCCACTCCCGGCCCCTCCTAACACAGACAGCTACTTACCCGGTGGTCAACACTGACAGCAAACAGGGGCTTCGTGGCTGTGTAGTCCTCTTTGTTCCTCTGAGCCTTTTGGGGGTGGTGGGGGGGGGGGGGGAAGAGTTCAAGTTTATTGTCATTCACCGTGTATACAGCTAAACAGAGCAATATCCCTCCAGACCAAGGTGCACAACGCAAAGTGATATTACCACAAATAGCAATCATTCCAAAACAATAAAATCTATTTCAGATGATTGACATTTAACACAAAGTGCGTTTATGTCACACTTATAAAGTAAACGGTGTAAAGCTACTGGCACTTCATATGTGATGAGGCCTGGGAGACGGCAGGGAGTTCAGTCATCTCACGGCCTGTGGGGAGAAGCTGTTTCCCATCCCAACAGTCCTTGATGCTATGGTGCCTCCTGCCTGATGGTACGGGGGCTAAACAGATTGTTGGACGGATGGGAGGGATCACTGACAATGCTGCATTGATAAATATCTCGGATGGGTGGGACAGACCCCCGATGATCTTCCCAGCAGTGCTTACAATCGTTTGTGGGCTCTTGCAGTCAGATGCCCTGCAATTCCGGTATTAGACGGTGATGCAGAGAGGGAATTAGGGAATGGTGGGGTGTGGATTTGAGAACAGGGACTGGGGGCAGAAATGGGCAAACAGGGTGTTCAGTGGTATTCATCGATGTCAGGTCAATGACCGCGCCCACCTCATTCACAATTTAAAGATTCAGCATGGTTATTAGGCCTTTCGGCCTAATACATAGTCGAAACTTAGTTCATGCTCCGCAGCGGGATTGAGTTGCAGCTCTTGCTTCAAAAGAGCCAATAGTCCACGTTGACCATTCACCACCCCCTTATAATCTCCCCCCCTCGACTTCCCCAATGCCCTCAACCTTGCGCCAACCCGTTACGCCCAAGGGGGAGGGGGGGAGAGGTGTGGAAATCCATCCCACACGCGTCACTCACTTTCCTCAGGGCGCTGTAGGACTCCTCGTCGAAGAACTTCACCTCGTACGTCCCGGACCTGGCCAACTTGTGCTCGGCACTCCAGGAGACCTGCGGGGAGGAGGGAGGAGGCGCTCAGCGGGATGTGCAACCCCAGTAACTGGTTTATTATTAACATATAGGTGCTCGTCACTGCCTCTACTTATTCAGGAGGCCAAAGATATTATTTTTTAAACTATTATTTCTTTCTTTTTGCATTTGCAGTTCGTTTTTTTTGGCACACTGCTGGAACGCCCAAGTTGGTGCAGTCTTTTATTGATTCTATTACGGTTATTATTCTATTTTGGATTGAGTATGCCTGCAAGAAAATGAATCTCAGGGTTGTATACAGTGCAACAGATGTGCTTTTATAATTAATTTAATTTGAACTTCAAAATTCAGCATGCCTGAGTCACAGCTCACACTGACGCTCCACAGGAAGAATCCTATCCGGATGAATCACGGCTCGGCACGGTAACCGCTCCGCCCGGGACCGCGGAGAGTGGCGGACACAGCTCAGCACACCACGGAAACCAGCCTCCCCTCCACGGACTCTGCCCCAGTAAAGCAGCCAGCAGGATCAAAGATCCCCGGCTCCCCCCTCGGACATTCTCTCTTCTACCCCGTCCCATCGGGCAGGAGACACAAAAGCCTGAAAGAACGTCCAACCAGGCTCAGGGACAGCTTCTACCCCGCTGTTGTCAGACTAACGAAGGGGATGCTAAGATGGACTCTTGACCTCACGATCAACCTCGTTATGGTCTTGCACCTTATCATTAACCTGCACTGCACTCTCTCTCTGACTGTGACACTCTATTCTGTTATTGTTTTACCATGTTCTACCTCAATACTCTGTGTAATGATCTGATCCGCAAGACAAGCTTATTTCCCTGTATCTCGGCTACAGGAGCCAGACGACACACACCGTCACCAGGTTCAGGGACAGCGACTTCCTTCAACCGTGCAGATTTTCCAATCAACCAGCACAAACTTAACCTCCACCTCGGGATAACAACAGTAGAGTATATTCACTTGCCCCATCACTGAACTGTTCCAACAACCTACACACTCTTCATCTCAAAATGTATTGCTTATTTATTATATTTTCCCGTTGTATTTGCACGGTTTGTTGTTGTTTGCACATTGGCCGTTAGTTGAGGCTTTCGCTGGTTCTATTGTGGGTCTAGGGTTCACTGAGTATGCCCAAGGAAACCAATATATGGTGCCACATATAAACTTTGAACTTTGTACAACAGTGGTCTTTGATTTTGTTACACTGTGGATGTTTATTTCATGTCAGAACTGTATGATTCATGTTTTCCTTGTAAATGTTGTGTCTCTGACGCTGCGTGCTGAGAGATTTTCATTGCGGATGACTGTACCTCAAACTTTCTTGACTCCTTGCCTTTTCCAGACCGGTGGGGGGGGGGGGGGGGGTAGTGGTCACTGCACTGGTGGACACTAGGACCCAGGGATGACCATTAGTCACAGAAACAGACAGACTACTGATGCAAAGAATTCAGCCCACTGAATCTGCTCCACCATTCCACCATGGCTGATTTATTTCCCCGCTTAATCCCATTCTCCTGCCTTTTTCTCCCCATAAATGTTTACACACTAACTAATCAGGAATCGATCAACCTGTGCTTTAAATATACACAATGGCTTGGCATCCACAGCCATCGATGGTAACGAATTACAAAGATTCACCGTCCTCTGGCTGCAGAGATTCCTTCCCATCTCTGTTCTAAAGGGACATCCTGGAATTCTGAGGCTGTGCCCTGTTTCTAGCCTCCCCCACTTTAGAAACCATCCTCTCTTCATCCACTATCTTGGCCTTTCAATATTTGGTAGGTTTCAACAAGATCCCTCCTGCCCTCAATCTTCTAAACTCCAGCGAGTACAGGAGGCCCAGGGCCAAAGAGTCCTCATGTTAACCCTTTCATTCCCATGATCATTCTTGTAAAACTCTGCTGGCCCATCTCCAACATCAGAACATCCTTTATTAGATCAGGGGGCCCAAATCTGCTAACAATAATCCAAATTTGGTCTGCCTTGCAAGACCTTACATCCTTACCTTTATATGCTTGTCCTCTTGAAATGAATGCTAACATTGCATTTGCCTTCCTCACCACAGACTCACCCTGCAAATTAACCTTTAGGGAACCCTGCACTAGGACTCCCAAGTCCCTCTGCAAGTCGGATTTTTGAAATCACCCTCGATTTAGAAAATAGACCACGCCTTTATTCCTTCTTCCAAAGTGCGTGACCACACACTTCAACATTGTATTCCATCTGCCACTCTTTGCCCATTCTCCTAAACTGTCCAAGTCCTCCTCCTGACTTTCTGCTTCCTCAACACCGTCTGATCCACCTTTATATTGCCCGCAAACTCGGCCACAAAGTCATCAATTAAATCATCCAAATCACTGACATATAACGTGGGAAAAAAGTGGTTCCTACACTGACAGCTGAGGTACAGCACTGGCCACCGGAGCCAATCAGAAAAAGCCCCCTTTCGTCCCCCTCTTTGTCCCCTGCCAATCAGCCAATGCTCCATCTATACTAATACCTTATTAAGCAGCCTCATGTGCAGCACCTTGTCAAGAGCCTTCTAAAAATCCAAGTAAACAACATCTACTGACTCTCCTTTGACTATCCTGCCTGCTATTTCCTCAAAGAATTCCAGCAGATGGTCCTTTGAAGATAAAATTATAAAGTAATTGGGGAAAGTAAAAATAAATACTAAAATTATTTTGAACTCCATGGAGCATATGGGGATCCTCCGATATCCAGGCAATCTTTCTCTTCTTTCTTTCTTTTTTTTCTTTCTTTAGACAAGGGTTAAGGGGGGGAGGGTTAATATTATTTTTTCTCTTTCTTACTATTTTATCATTACATTTATTCTTTGTAATTTTCAAAAAAAATTAATAAATAAATAAACATACAAACAAACAAAAAAAAAATTCCAGCAGATTTGTCAGGCAAGATTTCGCCTGAAGGAAACCACACTGATCTCAGCTTCCTCAGAATCAGAATTATTATCACCGGTGTGTGTCGTGAAATTTGTTAACTTAGCAGCAGCAGTTTATTGCAATACATAATCTAGAAGAGAAAATAATAATAAATAAATAACAGTATACGCATATTGAATAGATTAAAAACTATGCAAAAACAGAAATGTATATTAAAAAAGTGAGGTAGTGATCATGGGTTCAAAGTCCATTTACGAATCAGATGGCAGAGGGGAAGAAGCTGTTCCTGAATTGCTGAGCGTGTGCCGTCAGGCTTCTGATGAAAAAGGGTGCTGGGGATCCTTAATGATGGATGCTGCCTTTCTGAGACACCACTCCTAGAAGATGTCCTGGGTGCTTTGTAGGCTAGTGCCCAAGATGGAGCTGACTAGATTTACAACCCTCTGCAGCTTCTTTCAGTCCTGTGCAGTAGCTCTACTGCCGCCCCTCCCCCCAATACCAGACAGTGATGCAGCCTGTCAGAATGCTCTCCACGGGACAACTATAGAAGTTTTCACATGTATTTGTTGACATGCCAAATCTCTTCAAACTCATAATGAAGTACAGACACTGTCTTGCCTTCTTTATAACTGCATCGATATGTTGGGGCCAGTTTAGATCCTCAAAGATCTTGACACCCAGGAATTTGAAGCTGCTCACTCTCTCCACTTCCGATCCCTCTGTGAGGATTGGTATGTGTTCCTTCATCCTTCCCTTCCTGAAGTCCACAATCAGCTCTTTCATCTTACAGAGACTGAGTGCCAGGTTGTTGCTGCGACATTAGTTGGCATCTCTCACTCCTGTATGCCCTCTTGTCACCATCTGAGATTCTACCAACAATGGTTGTATCGTCAGCAAATTTAAAGATGGTATTTGAGCTCTGCCTAACCACACAGTTATGGGAAAAGAGAGAAAAGAGCAGCGAGCTAACCACGCACCCGAGATGCGCCAGTGTTGATCGTCAGCAAGGAGGAAGTGTTACCACCGATCCACACAGATTGTGCTCTTCTGGTTAGGAAGTCGAGGATCCAGTTGCAGAGGGAGGAACAGAGGCCCAGGTTCTGAAACTTCTCAATGAGGATTGTGGGAATGATGTTCCTGACATAACACCAAACATCAGGGAGGTGAGGGCTCCGTCAGGGGGCCAGTGCACTCATCCTCCCCCCACCACTGGCCATCCCAATCACCCCACATACCTGGTAGCGTCCCACGTCTTGCCCTCGGGTGACGGGAAACTGCTTGCCGTCAACGTCTGCATAGAGTGCAACGTTCTGAAGGAAACAGTGACAGAGGGAAGGGCAAGTTAAAGCAACACGATAGTATGGAGGAGTCAGGGACGAGGGGACAGAGGGACTCTGAGGACTGACACAGGGCTGTGGGGAGAGAGTGGGATGATAGGATTAGTTTGGGGACTGACACAGGGCTGTGGGGAGAGAGTGGGACAGTGGGATTAGTTTGGGGACTGACACAGGGCTGTGGGGAGAGAATGAGACAGTGGGATTATTTCGGGGACTGACACAGGGTTGTGGGGAGAGAGTAGGACAGTGGGATTAGTTTGGGGACTGACACAGGACTGTGGGGAGAGAGTGGGACAGTGGGATTAATTTGGGGACTGACATAGGACTGTGGGGAAAGAGTGGGACAGTGGAATTAGTTTGGGGACAGACACAGGGCTGTGGGGAGAGAGTAGGACAGTGGGATCAGTTTGGGGACTGACACAGGGCTGTGGGGAGAGAGTGGGACAGTGGGATTAGTTTGGGGACTGACACAGGACTGTGGGGAGAGAGTGGGACAGTGGGATTAATTTGGGGACAGACACAGGGCTGTGGGGAGAGAGTGGGACAGTGGGATTAATTTGGGGACAGACACAGGGCAGTGGGAAGGGAGCGAGGTGCTAGGATTAGTTCGGGGTCTGTCATACCATGAACTCTGATCACTTTCCCGTACTCACCTGTGCACCATTTTTGCAGGTGAGGGAAATTTCGACAATGAAGACAGTTTCGGATGAGATGACCGCATCCGACGTCGTGTAATAAGACGGGACAATCGAGGGCTCAGTGCATGTCTCCGCTGTGGACAAGGAGACCAGCATTAGCACCAGAACAGCCACTCTGCGTGGAAACAGATGCAGAGTCCAGAGGAGTGGAGTCTGCCCCCGGGCTGGACCACACAACCCGCTAAGGGAATCGAAAGAGCCCCTTTTATAAATTGTATTTTACTCTCCCTAATTTTCTTACAACTCTCAATCACAAGAGATCCTGCAACACACACACAAAATGCTGCAGGAACTCAGCAGGTCAGGCAGCATCTATGGAGATGAATAAACAGTCAACGTTTCAAGCCGAGATCCTTCGTCTGGACTAGAAAGAAAGGGGATAGAAGGTGGGAGGAAGGGTGTTGGAGTGGAACAAGCTGGTAAGAGAGACCGGTCGAGTGGGTGGTGTTGGGGAGGGGTACGATGTGAGATACTGTGAAATGATTGGTGGAAGAGGCTGAAGGAGCTGGAATCTGATAGGACAGAGTGGACCATGGGAGAAAGGGAAGGAGGAGGGCACCAGAGGGAGGTGATGGACAGGCGAGAGGAATCAACCTACATGTTATACAACATGGGTGATCATGGTTTTGTCTGTAATTGTTCTTGGGAAATTTTTCCAAAGAAGTGCTTTCCCGTTGCCGCGTTCTGGGCAGTGTCTTTACAGGAAGGGTGACCCCGGTCATTATCGATACTCTCTCTTCAGAGATTGTCTGCCTGGCATCAGTGGTCACATAACCAGGACTTGCGATGTGCACCAGCTGCTCACACGACCCTCTACCTGATCAGGGGGGGTGCTATGCCTTGCCCAAGGGTGACCTGTAGACTAGTGGAGGGAAGGAGGGCCTCACACCTCCTTTGGTAGGACCGCACCCTGCCACCCGGTGAGATGAACGGGGAAGGGAAAAAGAGCGAAGGTTAAAGAAATCGGTGTTCAAGCCGTCAGGTTGGAGGCTACTCGGATGGAACGTGAGATTTTGAAACTCTCACTAGAGACGTTGGTGCTAATAAAGCCGACTACTCCACCGGCCTGAGAGGGGCCTCACCCTGCGAGCAGCCGGGGCCCTGGACGGAATTCAAACAGAACTGGGTGGCCACCGGACGATTCTGCAAGATGGAGTGAAGGTAGCACCGATGCAGGGGATCAGGTGGGTGCCCCCCCCCACTCCCCGGAGCAACTTGCAAACGAACTGTTACCACACCAGGAAGGACCATTTGGGACCCTGAATGGTGGTGAAGGGGCAGGTGCAGCTGGGGTAGGTGCCCAATGGCGATAATGCTTGGCCCTCGGAGGAAGGCATTGTACAAGACGGCGACAGCTGTATAAAATGCTGGAGGAGACCGCACTCAGTGTACTGCATATAGTTTTGGTCCCCCTGCTGTGGCGGTGTGGAGCGACATCTCCACCAAAGGAGGCGCGAGGCGCTCCTCCTCTCCGCTTGGCCTGCAGGTCACCCATTGGCAAGGTGTTGCTGCCGGGCAACCCTGCGGGGTGGGGGGAGGATCTTTACAAAACGGTGGGTGGGGGCTCAGGAAAACCCCACAAGCCCCCTCAGCACCCAAGCAGGAGCAGACCGTGCACTGGCGTAAATGCCCCCCAACTTCAAGCCCAGTTGGCAGCCGGGCGCTCTCCTGTATTTACACGCCGATCGTGCCAGCTTCAACCCCTACCCAAAAGCCCATCAAAGGGCATTCCCACAATTTCCCCTTACACGCAGGGAGGCCAAATGGCACCGTCTCTGAATAAGCATCCCTGTTCCTCCCCCCTCCCCCCACTGAAGTGGCATGACTGCACTCAGCAAGATCCCACAAATTACAGATGACCGCCCCTCCTTCGGACCCCAGTTGACCGCCTGTACCCTGGGCACAGCATGATCCCACTAAATCCCTCCAAAACAAGCAGCAGCTTTACATCGGTAAACGCTCGGATCTCTGGCCCCAACTGACGCTGAACTCCACTGCCCCTGTTCACACAGACCCCACCCCTCGCCACCAACACCAGCGGTCCTCCTTTGGATCAACCGGCCGCTAAGCCCTGCCCCACCCTCCTCCCAACCCCCAGATCCAAGTGGGAATGCAGAGCAAGATCCCAGCCCCAAGGACACGTCACCCAGGGCCGGGGACGACGGCAGGGGGGGATCTTGGCGCTTCCCGCCCCAGGGCCAGGTCTCCCCTCCCGCCCCTAGCTGCAGGTGACCTCGCTCACCGGCACACAGGCAGGCGACAGCCGCTACGAGGACCGCCAGCACCGAGACCCGCCGCCGCCACCACTCCATCGCTTCGTTTCCGTCCGGCTCCCGCGGCACCACGGGATAGCCGGCGGTCCTCCCATGCCGGGTGGGAGGACCCGGACCGCAGCACCCGCTGACAGCTCCAGCGCCCCCTATCGTCCGGGACGATCAGACTGACGCATGCGTGACAACCAGCTCCCACTCAAACCAACTGGCACATGCGCATGTCTCCCTCTATTCTCCAGGTTGGAGGAGTGACCTCATATTCGATATGAACATTGATTTCTCTAAATCCTGTTAATATCACTCCTCTTCCCTCCTTCTCAGCTGCACAACGTGGTAAACTCAGTCAGCTCCATTATGGCCACCAGCCTCCCCAGCACGGAGGGCATCTTAAAGGCGGCACCCATCATTGAGGACCTCCATTGCCCAAGACCTGCCCTCTTCTCATTGCTACCGTCAGGAGGGAGGTGCAGGAGCCTGAAGACACACCCTCAATGATTCAGGAACAGCTTCTTCCCCTCTGCCATCAGGGAGGAGGTACAGGAGCCTGAAGACACACCCTCAATGATTCAGGAACAGCTTCTTCCCCTCTGCCATCAGGGAGGAGGTACAGGAGCCTGAAGACACACCCTCAGTGATTCAGGAACAGCTTCTTCCCCTCCGCCATCAGGGAGGAGGTACAGGAGCCTGAAGACACACACTCAATGATTCAGGAACAGCTTCTTCCCCTCTGCTATCAGATTTCTGAATGGACAATGAACATAGAAAATAGGTGCAGGAGTAGGCCATTCAGTATGATCATGGCCGATCATCCAACTCAACCCATGAACGCTACTTCACTACTTCTTTGCGCGACTGATTTAACATAAATTAGAGATTTGTTACTCTATTTCACATTTATTATTATGTACTGCTGCCACAAAACAATAAGTTCACGACACATACCAGTGATCTTAAAACTGATTCTGATCTTAATTTTCCATTCAAGATCCAAGATTTTTTAATGCCATTTCCCGTACACATCTGTAATGGAGAACGAAATAATCGTTACTCCGGATCCTATGCAGCACAATGAGATAAAGCACATAACAATAATAAAGGTAGATAGACAGATTCTTTATTGATCCCAAAGGAAATTACAGTCACAGTAGCACAGATACACAAATATTGGAAGATAATTAAACATAATAAAAAAATAAGTTATGTCAAACAGTCATCACTTTCCCAGCCGTAGGTTGACTCATTATAGAGCCCAATAACCAAGAGTAAGAATGACCTCATCTAGCAGTCTTTGGAGAAGCCCAGTTGTCTCAGTCTATTACTGGAAGTGCTCCTGTTCAGCCAAAGCAGCATGCAGTGGGTGAGAAACATTGTCCAGGATGGCCAGGACTTTCCGTAGGGTCCTTTGTTCTACCACAGCCTCCAGTGTGTCCAGTTTGACTCCTATAATAGAGCCAGTCTTTCTAATGTCTATTGAGCCTGTTGGCATCACCCGTGTTGATGCCATTGCCCCAGCACACCACCAGATTGTACTGGTGACAACAGACTGGTAGAACACGTGAAGGAGAGGCCTGTACACTCTAAAGTGCCTCAGCCTCCTCAGGAAGTAGAGGCGACTCTGGCCCTCCTTGTACACAGCCTCTGTGTCAGTGCTCCACTCAGCATCCAGGTGCACCCCTGGGTCCTCACCACCAATAGTAACAGGGAGCAATGCAGTGCAAAAATATCACAATCAATATAAAGATATAGGACGGTTTATCTACATACATTGATTGTCCTACTATTCAGTGACTGATGGGAAATGTAGTGGTGGTTGGGGGTGTGGACTGGTGGGTTAGTGGATGGAGGTTAGTGTCCTGACGAAGGGTCTCGGCCCAAAACGTCGACAGTGCTTCTCCTTATAGATGCTGCCTGGCCTGCTGTGTTCCACCAGCATTTTGTGTGTGTTGTTTGAATTTCCAGCATCTGCAGATTTCCTTGTGTTTAGGGAATGGAGGTGTTGCTCAGCCTTGGGGCAAATAACTTGTATTTGAGTCTGGTGGTCCTGGCATGGATGCTACGTAGCCTGGCGGGAGTGGGGCAAACAGTCCATGAGCAGGGTGGGTGGGATCCTCTGTGATGTTACTGGCCCTTTCCCGGCACCTTTCTGTACATATGTCATTGATGGTGGGCAGGCTGGACAGCTTTGACTGGCCGTTGTAGACACTTCCTGTCTGCCACAGTGAGGCGATGCCTCTTGTCGGAATGCAGAAGGACATGAGGATAGACGTGCGTAGTCCAGCTCTCTCCAGCCTCCCCAGGAAGCAGGGGCATTGGGGACCTTCCCTGATTGTGTAGGATGTGTTCTGGGACCGGGAGAGGTTGTGCGAGACAGGAGGGGGCGGGGGCCGGAGGGGTTGTGTATCCCGACTAACTGAGGTCTCTTCATTAGGAGGTCCAGTTGCACAGTGACATATCTAGACCGAGGGGGAGAAGATTGTTCAACAAAGGACGATAGTGTTGAATGCCAGACTGAAATTCAGAAGAGCGTTCTAGCATAAGTGTCCTTGTTTTCAAGGTGTGTCGGAGCCAGGTGCATGACAGACCCACGTCCTGCTTCCTGCCTTACCCTTTCCCACCTCCTCACCTGCCCATTGCCTCCCTCTGTTGCCTCTCCTCCTTCCCTTCCTCCCGCGGTCGCTTCTCCTCTCCTATCAGCCCATTTCCCTTTCCCGCCTCTCAATCCCTTACTTCAACACCCCCTCCCCCACCCATCTACCACCCCCCTCACCTGGGATCACCCATCACCTGACAGCTCATACACCTCCCCTCCTCCCTGCCCCCTCACTTCCGCTGCTGCCTCCCCGGCCTCCAGCCCTGAAAAAGGGGGTCAGCCCGAAACACCGACTGTTGGTTCCCCACCTGACCTGCTCAGCTCCTCCAGCATTGTGTCTGAGTCTGTGTCTGAGTCTGTGTCTGAGTCTGTGTCTGAGTCTGTGTCTGAGTCTGTGTCTGAGTCTGTGTCTGTGTGTCTGTGACTGGGTCTGTGTGTCTGTGTCGGTGTCGGTGTGTGAGTGTGTGTGTGTCTGTGACTGTGTCTGTGTGTGTGTGTGCGCGCGCGTGTGTCTGTGTCTGTCTGTGTGTGTGCACGCGT